>NW_025401165.1:0-137290 GCF_011075055.1 Mangifera indica | reverse complement strand
CGAATTCCCGAATATCATTATTAAAAAACATTTACGGGATTAACTTATTTTACTTGTCTGTGACGGGTTTCAAGCCACGTACTCCTAGTCACCGCAAATATCGTGGCCTACAGAGCACTCTGCCACGTGGCATCATTGTAATCTTTAGCACCAACCAAACTCAACAATTATGCGAAAGGTCAGTTCATGTGTAAACGAATCAGTGAAATTACATATTATCCTGGCTTTAAACCATAAAGCTATTGGCCGCGCGCGACATGACTAATTAGTATTTTCAGCATCCCGACCCGCGATTTTGCTCTACACTCTCGTGTTCAATTCCATCATAACTCAGTAACTCAATAACGCTGGCATTTCGGTTGTTATCTGGCTGTTCAAAATTAAGTTTAACCATAATTTTAAATTATTTATCAAATTTATAAATTAAAATTTTTTAATATAAAATAAATTAAAATTTCGAATTTAAAATTAATTAAATTAAATTTAAATTCAAACTTAAACTTTATTATATATAACCGAACAGAGGTGAAACTTAATCAATTTAAATCTATTTCAACCTACCAATATGATGGGTAATAAGCTGAAATTATCCCTCTCTCTTAACGAGCTTCAACTTCGCCTCCCGTACTACTAGGCTCTGTCTCTGCGATCTATCAATTATTCCGAGCTTGCCACCGAGAAAATAAAAGACAGAAGAGATGTGGCGCTGCGTTTCTCGTGGCCTTCGCTTACCTCTCAATTGAAACGTTCGATCTCCAATGATTCTGTTAGGTCTCACATTTCCAGATTCTTCTCCTCTTATTCTGTATGCTTTTCTCTCCCTCTTTAGTTTTCACCTCAATATTAGGGTTTTGTTTCAGTTGATGTATTCCCTCCTTATTTTATTCATGATTACTGGATGATGTGTTATGGATTCTGTTGGATGATCATATTATTTCATTTTTCTTTCCAATCATTATCTCGGTTTATTTTATTTTCAAAAAATTTTAAAAAAAAATTGTTAGTTTCATTAACGTCTTATGATTGGTTACATTTGTTTTTGGGGACAGAGCGGGGGATACACCATAGTGGAACATGCATATGATGCTGTTGTTGTAGGAGCTGGTGGTGCTGGCCTGAGAGCAGCCATAGGTCTCTCAGAGCATGGTTTCAACACTGCTTGTATTACCAAGCTGTTCCCAACTCGTTCTCACACTGTTGCAGCTCAGGTATACCAGATTCATTTAAGATTTTGCAATGCAACTGATGTCGCTTCAGACTCGCTTGTTGATTTTTATTAACTTATTTGGTTTTCAAAAGTACGTCATCATATATGAAAGATTTATACCTTTATCTCATTAAACTATTTACAAATGATGGCATTCTATGTGGACATTGACTTGCATCTTCAAGTATTTGTTATTGCAATTGATCTTTGTTTAATTATGCATTTTGGTAGGGTGATATCTACAGTAATTAAACCTGCTGACAAACTTATTCTTGTTTTGAATTTCTTTAAGCCTTTGTTCTCATTGTTCTTCCCAAATATCACATAATTTGTTTATCTGGTTTGTGTTCTTGGATATTTGGTTTAGGGATTCAGATGTGCTGCATAACTTTCAACTTTGGTAATATTTGTGTAAAGAGTTTCATAAATGTAGCATGATGATATCATCTTCATGTCACTAGCTGGGTTTTTCCTAATTGAGACGGGTAACTTTATACAGGGTGGTATAAATGCTGCATTGGGAAACATGACTGAAGATGACTGGAGGTGGCACATGTATGACACAGTCAAGGGAAGTGATTGGTTAGGTATGTCAACTGTGTATTGTCAAAATTCATGTCTTGTGCATGTGCTAGGTGACACGGGAAGTTTTAGCATTCAAACAATGAAGATAGTTTTTGCTGGGTTTTTTATGTCTTCATCTGTACTCTACCCATTTTATTAGCTCCTTCTTGGTAAAGAGAGTAAGATGATATTTTTGTTGTACTGTTCCTTCATGATGGTTTGCTGTTGAATTATAAATATAAAAATTGTTAAGTGGAGGAAGCAATATAGATACTGTGAAAAGCTAAGGACTTGTTGTACGTACAGATACATGCTCCTCTTCTAGTCATTGGGTGCATCTGGTGCTTTACAGTTCAAATACTACTTTAATTACTTTGGCCAGGTATTAACATGCAAGGGAATTATATTTGAACAGGTGATCAGGATGCCATTCAGTATATGTGTAGGGAGGCACCAAAAGCTGTGATTGAGCTTGAAAATTATGGTTTACCATTTTCTCGAACAGAAGATGGAAAAATATATCAGCGTGCCTTTGGTGGTCAAAGTCTTGACTTTGGAAAAGGTTAGATGGGAAAATTTGAAGTTGGAATGTCTATCATCAATTCAGATTATATGCATGGGTAACTTTTTAACTTTGGATTTCTCGTTGTTGTTATAATGACAGGTGGGCAGGCATACCGTTGTGCATGTGCTGCTGACAGAACTGGTCATGCTTTATTGCATACTCTCTATGGTCAGGCTATGAAACATAATACACAATTCTTTGTGGAATATTTTGCTTTGGATCTATTGATGAGCAGTGATGGTAAGTTAGTACCATAGCAACTTAAAACTTTCATCATTAAATCTTTTCTTCTTCTTGTTGGTTTGTAGGGATTAATGTTTGGCCACTTAAGCCAAAATGCAGAAGCATAACTAAACAATTATTGTGAAGAATAACTAAAGAATTATTGATTATCATTGATATGTGTTGTACAGGTACATGCCAAGGAGTAATTGCATTAAACATGGAGGATGGAACACTACATCTGTTCCGTTCTGCTTCAACAATTTTGGCCACTGGGGTACTATACTTGTGAACAAAGCTTATTTGACTACAGATAAGCAATATCTTTATATCATTCATTTGTTTTTGTTTTCAGGGATATGGTAGAGCCTATTTTTCTGCAACCTCTGCCCATACTTGCACAGGAGATGGCAATGCCATGGTTGCACGTGCTGGGCTCCCCTCCAGGTTTGTTTTGCCGCTTCCTGATCTTTAAGTTGGCTCTTTAGACTCGTTTTCTTGCCATTATATTTATCTAGAGTATATTTTTGCTTCAGGATTTGGAATTTGTACAGTTTCACCCTACTGGCATTTATGGGGCTGGGTGCCTCATTACTGAAGGTTGGTGCTTCTAGTTCATATCAAGATACTATCTTGTTTTAGGTTAATATATTCATGTTTCTGAGTTTTTTTTTATTCGAATGCTCTTTTTCAGTTGAGATTGACAGATGTTATTTCTGATTTATCTTCTGTAGGATCCCGAGGTGAAGGTGGCATTCTAAGAAACAGTGAAGGTGAACGGTTTATGGAACGGTATGCCCTACTGCCAAGGATCTTGCATCAAGAGATGTTGTTTCTAGATCCATGACCATGGAAATCCGAGAAGGTCGTGGTGTAGGTATGAGGCCCTTCTAGAATCAAATGAAATTTTAATCTTCAAGGCAAAAGTGACAATCTTCTGTGCTCATCTGTTTACAGGAAAATGCATGCTTTGAGAAGTTGAATAATGGATTTGTGATAAAATGAGCATCAATCATTGATTATACATAGATTTAGTCTATGAATTTTGGTCATATCGTTTTACATTTTCCTGAACTGTGAAAGTTCAAGCTATTCCTAGTCTGGTTTCCTTGAATCAATTCTGTCATTAATTGTGTATCTGTGATGCAACAAATAGTTTGATTTTTGCTGTTAACAGATATGCCTCATGCAGACAAGACAATTATATGTCATGCAGAATTATATTTAAATTGACTTTGTTGATTTTGGTGGAGTAACTACTTTCAACAATATCTAATTTCCACATCTTCGTTGTGTATTTTTGAATAATTTTGGTGATAATATCCAACAGGACCTTTGAAGGATCATATCTATCTCCACTTGAATCACTTACCCCCAGAAGTACTCAAGGAGAGGCTTCCTGGTATCTCTGAAACTGCAGCTATCTTTGCTGGAGTTGATGTTACAAAGGAGCCCATTCCAGTTTTACCAACTGTGCATTATAATATGGGTGGCATTCCCACTAATCACCATGGAGAGGTATAATCGAAAAGGAAAAATAGCATATATTGGTTTATTTCTAAAAGCTAAAACTTCAAATTTGTATGATTATTATTCTATTAAATTTTCATGGTAGAGCTAATATAGTAGTTAACTTTAAATATAAAGATTCAATTGCTAATCTTTAGTAATTCAAGGATTTACATTGTTAATGTATTTGAGAAATCAGCAGTGGTTTTGATTTTTATTTTATAATAATTCTGCTGTTTGTATTGCAGGTGGTTACTATCAAAGGAAACAACCCAGATGCTGTAGTTCCGGGACTAATGGCTGCTGGTGAGGCTGCCTGTGCATCAGTTCATGGTTCCAATCGACTCGGTGCAAATTCTCTTCTCGACATTGTTGTTTTTGGTCGAGCTTGTGCTAATAGAGTTGCAGAGATCCAGAGACCAGGCAAGTTTAATGTCCAGAAGTGGCAGATAATTATTGATGATATTTGTATGACCAATTAAGGATGTTTTAACCATTGTTGTGCAGGGGACAAACAAAAGCCATTGGAGAAAGATGCAGGTGAGAAGACCATTGCCTGGCTGGACAAAATTAGAAATTCAAAAGGCTCAATCCCAACTTCAAAAATTCGGTTGAATATGCAACGAGTAATGCAGAATAATGCTGCTGTGTTCCGTACGCAGGATACACTAGAAGAAGGTATCTTTGAGGAATAATTGTCATTCTCCCTTGAGATTTTTGTGCACTCCACACCTCTCTCTTAATAACTCTTTTATCCAGCTTATTGAGAGAATAAACATCCAAGTTAGATGAATTTGAAGACTAGACCTCTTTTGCTTAGTTGAGTCTAATTATTGCCTAATTGCTTATGGGTTGAACCTACCACTTGTGTCATAATCCTTCAATCATCCCTTACAAACACTCTTTAATTCCCTTTATGTCTGTGTTGCTTCTGCAGGTTGTCAATTGATTGACAAAGCATGGGAGAGTTTTCATGACGTTAAGTTGACGGATTGTAGTTTGATATGGTAACATTTTTTATGCATAAGAATGTTGATGGTTTAGTGTAACTTATTTGCATTGTGGTATTGATCTTTTGATTGCTAGGAACTCTGACTTGATAGAGACTTTAGAATTGGAGAACCTTCTGATAAATGCATGTATCACCATGCATTCTGCTGAAGCCAGAAAAGAAAGCAGAGGAGCTCATGCACGTGAAGATTTTACGGTCAGTTAGTTTCTTGTTGTCTAACAATGTAGAGTGTCAATTGTTATTCTGTATAATAAAATTAGTTGCTGTTGCTGTGGCTGTGCAGACAAGAGATGATGCAAACTGGATGAAACACACCTTGGGGTAAGATACTATCCTCTACTTGCTTTTAAGAGGGAAAAGTTGATTAATTTGTTGAAATTTCAAGCATTGATTGGGGTGGTTAAGGACCCATTTGTTTCAGTTGGAGTTTGAAGTTCATTTTTCCTGCTTATTAAGTTGTTAAGTACAAGCATACTCATTCTGAAACTAGGTGGGTTTGGGAAGAAAGTTTAGAGAATTCACCTGCAACAGGAAAGCTAAAATTAATGTACTAGAGCTTTTGATAGTAATCTTGAGAAATTCAGTCGGATTTGGGTATTATTATTGTGTTGGGTTTAGGTTTAGGCTATGGAAAATTTTTATATAACAATAAAATTCCGTACTGCCTTGTGCTGGCTAAATCAGATAAATTTTAACCAGTCATTTTTCTCCTACCTTTTTTGACTTTTTATGAATTTAATTATAGTAACATTCATTGTTATGCAAAATATGATTGGCAGATATTGGGAGAATGAGAAGGTCCGACTGGATTACAGACAGTTCACATGAATACATTAGATGATGAGATTGAGTCCTTCCCACCCAAAGCTCGTGTATATTGATCCATTCCCCACCCTCAACCCAAAATAAGAAAAACAGATGAGCTTTTACAGGTGAGTTTTTCTAGTGAGGAATAAGCTTTATGATTGCCTGAACAACTGAACAGGTGTTATTGATTTCAGATAATGTTAATTTCATAATAAATTATGCCTTATTTGTTATTTATTCTGCATACTGAAACATTTTAAAAGCAGATTACATAGTGATTCCTGCATTCTCAATAGCCTAAGCTGGTTTAGTTAAATACATTTCTAACTAATCTAGTAAGATTATCTTAATTATTAGTTTTTTTTTTAAATAAAGTAAATTTTTGGGGAGAAATTAGTTTTAAAAAAATTGTTGGGCAATTCAAACTAATTGATTGGAAATTGCTGGTAAGACGATGTAACAATGTTGGTTATAAGTAGTTAGGGTAGTTTTACTTGATTATTTATTATATTAGAGAATTCATTTGTTGTTTGGAGGCACTTTTATTCTGAAAATATATATAATATATAATTAAAAGCAATATTATACATATTCATTTTCTGTATGCAAATGATACACACTTATACGTCATAATGTGAGTGAGTGTTACTTTATCTTTAATTCAAAATTATTTAATTACAGGATGGCAATCTATTTGTGTATTCAAAATAATACATATGATTTTATTACATAATTAAATGATAATATTCATCGGCGATGATCAATTGAGAAAAATACAAAATGAAATGTTGAGAAACGGCTAACGTGAACTCAGGAAATACGATTATAATGTAATAGTTGCTGAAATTGGATTCCGCCAGAATTCTAGCTTTGCTGCCAGAATTATAATGTAATACGATTATAATGTAACGGCTAACATGAACTCTGTTACGGTTGTCTTTTACAAGCCAAAGCAATAACTCAGCAATTGATTATTAATTCTATTAAATACATCTTTTATATATATACAATTAATTATTATTTTATTAAACTATTGATAACTGATTCTATTTCGAAAATAATTCTTCGCAAAATTTTTTATTGAAAATGATTTTTCTACACTAGCAATGGCGGAGGGAGGTTGGGTTGAGGAGAGTCGATTGACCTTTCTTGATTTTTTTTTTAAAAACCATAAGTTTTTATACATATACAATTGGGTCCCTTATATTATGTGTACAATGTTATGCTTCTTACACAAATCTAATCCTTTTTTAAGCTTTTTGAGTCTTTAGAATGCCTATAGTTTGAGTAATCTTTTATTTTTAAAAAATAAAGATTATCATAAAAATATATTATTAATTATAAATCAATATTATATTGGATTAAATTAACATATATAGATAATTATTGTATTTAATAGGTTGTAATAATAAAATATTTTTTTATTAAAAAAATTTTTGAGTGCATTTATTTCGAATAATTGTTTATTATCAAAATTGAAATGTTAGTACAAATATATATTCCCTTAAAAATCAATAGGTATAAATTGATAATATGTTTAGATGAACTGGTATGTATAAATAATTATTGTGTTTAATTGATAATAATAAAAAAATAATGAAATATTATTTTACTTATATGTACTTAATAAATTAAACAAAATTATAATTTTTAAAAATTACTTTTAATTATTTATCACGTCAACTTAATAATAAATTATTATTATAATATTTTATTATTTAATAAATTAAATAAGATAATATTAATAATAAAAAATAAATGATTGGAGTAAGTTTTTATTCCTTATATCCACATACACCCTAAAATATGTTAGAACTAAATCAAATGTGAGAAGTCAAAAGAAAACTAATGGGGCTGAATTGAAGAGTCCAACATCAATAGCTAGAGTTTGCTCACATCTTGATCTTTCAAATTAGCAATCCTGATAGCATCTAATCTATCCAGTATTTGTATCTCGATTGTATGGCGATGAGACCCAACATTCATATAGGACGAAATCAATATCTAATTATAAATGATTAGGGTTGGATTCGAACTAAACCCGTTTACGCTAGAGTTTCAGTTCGATTTGAATAAATTTGAAACGAACCAGTCTTATATGAGCTCGGTCGAGCTCGAGCTATGCACCAAATTTTTTAATTAAAATTTTTGATACAAAACGACATCGTTTTGATCAAATATATTAAAACGATGTCGTTTTAATAATAAAAAATAAATAGAATCGAATTTAAACTGAGTTTGAACTTAGCTTTCATAAACTTGAATTTAAACTCAACTATATATAAATCGAATCGAGTTTTAACTCAAACAAATTCGAGCTTAGCTCGGTTTAAATCCAACCGTAATAATAGCAATTGATAGTGTGGGTGGTTATCTTTGCAGGACACGAGCAGATACAGTTTGGTTACCAATTTCAGTTTTGTCTTGACCAAGGGTAATTTTGTCTGAAACGAAATACAAACGTGGAAAGTAGTCAAAATTGATATGTAAAAACAAAATTATAACAAAGTTACAGTTAAAAATGACAATCCGTAATAAAAAATCTCACTTGAGTTAAATTATGTTTTTAAGAGCGGATTAAGTCAAATTTTGAGTTCAATAATCACTCTTATAATTGATTAATCAAATAAATTAAAATTTTAATTTTAATAAAAAATTATTGAAAACTTTGATTTTACAAATGAGTGAGTATAATAATTTGTTGTATTTATTTTAGACATTTCAGTTGTGCTGGCCGGCCGGTGGTTCAATCTAAGGCACGAAAAAGGGGAAAACGCTATTTTTCATCCAAATTTTAATTTAGTCTTAAAATCATAATTATAATAGATAAAAAATTTATAAATCTATTTATAGGGTAATTATTATCAAAATTTTTAGTTAGAAACAGAGATAAAGTTGTTATTTTACCTTTAAACCCTGAAATTTTAAAATTTATATCATCCTCTCTTTCAAGTTTTAAAAACTAACACTTTATCTCATTCTCAAAATTTAAAAGTTTAGATTTTACCTCTAGGATTTGTCTCTCATCTCCAACCACCACATTCTAATGAAAGGTCGGTTACTCTTCACTTATCTTCCAGATTTGACCACAAAAAACAACAAAGGACAACCTTAATCTGGACAATGAAGGATCATCCTTCATTGGATAAGACTGTCACTTTTTCTCGATCACCGGTCATATTCCTTAAGTAATCGGAGTTGAAACCTAAAAAAGGGAGAAAAGTGAATTTTTCAAAGTTTAATCATAGAAGGAAATTGTTAGTTTTCTAAACTTAGAGAGAAAATAATATAAATTTTAAAAGTTTTAAGGTTTTAGGGTAAAATGATGATTTTATTCTTGTCTCTAACTGAAAATTTTAATAACAGTTAGTTCATGTGTGAGTGTTTATGTTTTTTTTAAATCTGTGGTGGGTATACTTTTGAAATTTGACTAAAACTTGGGTAGAAAAAGGTCATTTTTCCCACGAAAAAATGACACAGTTCGGAAGAACATGACCTTTTGTGTAACAGGTTGTGTCATGGGTCTAGCCAATAAGCCATGAGCCGATCCAATCAGACTTGCACACTATTTACATAATAATAAAAATTAATTAATTAATATTTATTCTTATATTATAAATATTTATAAAATATGAAAATTTTAGATTTAAAAAAATGAGTTGAATTCTTTAGATTAATCTCATATATATGAGATAACCAAAATTTTAGTTTAGTTGAAATATGATATTAAACATTTATTTATAATAAATGAAAGAAGTGAATGATTCTGTTCTGTTAGATGTAAGTACAAAAATATCTCACATTTAAAAGAATACAATCATTTACTTCTTTCACTCACTATAAATAAAGATTAAACAAAATGAAATGTTAAACTAAACTCAAGTTTTGGATCTCACATTGGTCAGAGTAATCATAAGAACTCAACTCATTTATTATAAATAAGTTTATTTTCTTTTTAATCACAATTTAATTTCCTAACACATTTTTTAATTAGAAAACATAATTTAAAAAATTATTTCTTTATTAAAAAACGGGTCAACCAATTAAAAGCTTGACTTTGGTTTATAACGCTTACGAGTTCAAAAATTTTGAGATAAATTGATTAAAATGATGTATTTCGATTAATATATATCGAAATAATATTGTTTTAATATTGAATTAAATTCAAAATTTAATTAAAGTTTAAACTTGTACCGACTTTAAATTTAATTTCTTTTGAATAAGCAGAGCTTAAACACTTTCAAAGTGAATTCAAATTTTATTTTATAAAAGTCAAGAAAAATTTAAATTCAAATAAATTTAAACTCGATTTGATTCAAATCTCCTTATCTACAAACTAACTTAAATAAGATTTTAAAAACTTACATTCTTCCATGTTTTACTTGAGAAATTGCAGAAGATTTTTTCTCCATCGTTGAATGATAGCTCAGCCTCAATTCCACACTACTTATAGAAAATTTAAAAACTAAATTAAAAAACAAAAATAGTAATTATCGTGGATATTCGGTCGTGTGGACCAGATCAATATATGATATTATCTAAAATATAGCATAAAGTTTAATTAGGGGACATGTAGATGAATGATGCATACCAAGTGGGTGTCTGTCTGAGTATTTTATTTTTAATTAATTATAGTACAATTTTTTAAACTCTTTTCATCATTATCTTCATGACTCCTTCTTCCTCCTCAACTATTTAATTGATTTATTTAGTAAGCAAATTGTCTTCCACTACCGACTTGATTTGAATTTCTTCCAATCATAAATCGTTGGTGTCGCAGTGATGGTACTACCTTATAAATACTCCCAATTCCACTGGATTTTCCTTTTATTTATTAATTTTATGCACTTTTCCATCCATTCTGTCTACTGCTTCTGCTTCTTCGACTCTCCACGCTCCATACTATTCAATTAAATATATGGGCGAAGGATTTATTCCAGTCCAAAGTTTACCTTTTTTTTATTTTATTAATTTTTTTAAATATTTTTAAATTTTAAATACTTATCTATAAATAATTAAAATTTATTAAATTTTTAAAGTAATTTTATTTCCCCTCTTAGAGTTTCAATATTTATGGCAGCATTCTCCAACAGGCAAACTAACCCGACCAGATGGCTCCTGGATGGTACAACTTAGCCAAAATAGAACTTGGACTTAATAAAGTTAATGTTAATCAACATCATCTCTGTCATTTGCACGCAAATTTTTCACTTGAGTCATCAAAGTTCAAGTCCCAAGAATCCTGCACAAGTAAACTAATTTTTTTCGAGCATCTAACACAACATGGTAGGTCACCGTGCCGGGTTACAATTCAGACATAATTGCTAGCTCCGAAAATTTGCAGACCCGACAAACCACTGAGTCGAACAGCTTTAATGCCTTGGTGGGGCCATCGTCAGCAGCCTCACACCTTGAAATGGGAAGAAGGTAGCTGGAGCAGGGCATGTACTTTATAATGAAATAGGCATAAAGGGTGTGTTTAGATTTGTCAGCGGCAACGGCGAGGGCGGTCGAGGTAGTTGGGATGAAAGCGGTGGAAGTGGCGCTCATGGCGGAGAGGCGTGACAATGGACCGGGCGTAAGGGGCTCAAGCATGACTTCTGGTAGGAGAGTAGAGAGACAGAGAGGGTAGTGCAAGCGGGGTTGGGTGTATTAATTTAATCCAGGCTTCTTCAGTTTTTGTTGGACGGAAGGAGAGTTAAGGTCATTATCAAAATGGAGAATTACTGGATAGTTTGGAGGTGAAGAGACCCAGTGGAAAGGAAGCGTGAGTGGAGGGAAAAGAAGGAGAAGATGGAAAAGAAGTTGTTATATTTATATTATAATTTTACAATATATATTCACTAAATAGATAAAATTATTTTATATTTTTTTATTACAGTTGATATCTTTCAATATTATTTGTTAATTTAAAATAAAATAATATAAAAAAATTATATTAGAGTTAAATTTTTATATATGAAATTTATTTAATACGATATAAAACTAAATTAAATAATATTAAGGTTGACAGATGAAAACGCAAATTACTATGCACTAACTTAAATATTTAGGGAAGTATAATTTTTTAAAAATAAATTACAAAAACTTTGAAGGATAATATCAATAATTGAAATCTTTATTACATATAAGTTTATCTTTATATAGATATAATTATTGATATTACTCTTAATTTTTATTTAAATATTTTTTATATTATTCAATAATAAAAATAAGATTTGGTTAATAAGAGTTTTAGCTTGTTTTAAAGGTTTTGATATATAATTTTAACACTATTTGTAAATAAGATAAAAAATAATATTATGTATTATTTGGGATAAGTTAGTGAAAAAATTAAAATATTAAAAAAATCTTAAAAAGTGAAAATAATTAGTCATTTTAGATCTATTTGAGTTATGTTGAGTTAATCCAAACAAAAAAGTTAAGATTAGAGTTCAAAATTTTAAATATAATTCTAATTTAATCAAGGTAAAGTTGAAGATTTTTAATTTAAAACTTGAACAGATATACAATGATAATAACGACCAATTATACCATTTTATTATTATATATAAGTGAAATAATATATAAATACAGTAAATCTTGCGTTCCTTCTCCCCGCAATATATTTGTAATCGTCCAAAGGATTTATTGCCACTCAAGATTTTGGTATATTCACACATTCTCGTCCGCCAAATTTTGAAACTCTAAGATAAAATTATTATTTAATAAAAAAATATTAAAAATTAAAATTTTATATCATTCTTTTTTTAGTTTAAAAAAATAATAATTTTTTATTTAAAATTTAAAAAATTTTTTTTCTTTTTAGAGTTTTTTCTTCTCTTTTTTCGTGTTTGTAATCCTATCAACGGCTTCATTTTCCCACCTATGCATTGGTTAACTCTCTTTCTCTTCGTCTTCGATTTCATTTCATCAAACTGGCCAAACCAAACGACATTCAGTTGCTCCCAATTTAGACATCAACTTTGGTTGCTCCCAATTTAGACATCAACTTTGGTTGCTCCCAATTTAGAGTGCAAACTCTTGTAAGCATCTAGATATGTATTTTCCTCCTAAACCCTTATGTCTATTTTATCTCTTCTCGTAACTCTTTTTGTTGAAAACAAATGGGGCACTAACATAATTCGGTTTTGACATAATAAAATCAAAGATAGAGAGAGAGAACGCAAACCACCAAAAGGGTGGGAAGACCCAAAAAAAAAAGAAAAAAAATTCTAAAGTAAACTTTTTGAGTATTTGAATAAAAAAAATTACTAATTTTTTAAATTTAAATGATGAATGAAATAATTTTTTATTTTTTAAATAATTATTATTAAATGATATTTACACTTTTTAGACTATAATTAAAATTTTTAATAAAATTTGAATATTTCGGTTTCGAAATTTGTAGAAAGACAGATTGAGAATACGTCACACCTTGGGTACTATTGGTATTTAAAATCATATAGCAGAGATACAGGTTGCAGGCATGAGGTCACATTGTTATGAGCAGGTTGATGTGATGACTTGGAACTTCCAAGGGTCATGATTGTGTCACCTTCATTAGTTTTTGTCCCATGAAATTTCAAGGATAATTTATAATAACTAGCCACCGACCCGAGCCAACTTGTATGGGATCATTGACTTATCAACTGAGTATTGTAAAAATAAAATAAGTTAGAATCATGTAGTTTTTGGTCCATACAGAATTCGCCCACTGCAAACTTGAATTGTGTATATAATCTTATAATTGGACCGGAATATTACATGGTGCTCAATTTGTAGTCAAATTATATAATTGTTTAGTTACCTACTCAGTGTATTACATTAGCCATTTTCATAATTCAATAAAATTAGGTACATACTTTAATTTAATTTCTACCTTGGCTTATTTTTTCGGCCAAATCACTATTTTCAACCCAAACTTTGATGAATTAGAGACATTATCGATTTTTCAAAACTTGTTTGTCAACGCTAGATAATTAATCATAATGATTATCTTAGATTATATGGAAGATGAGAAGATGTTGAAGGTCAAGAATTTGGCATCGATGTCCCTCTAATCACCCTTGCCCAAGATAGATTGGATGGTGTTTTGTGTCATACTGAAAGATAAGACAAACAAAAATACCTATAATTGATTACTTCCCTTGGTTTGAATTTGAAAGAGATGAGCAAGTCGAGGTGTCTATGATGGTTTCATATATCGACATAATTTTATTAGTCTGAAGATATAATTTTATTGTTTCCAAAATTTGAAGATTATTGGAAAATAGTTCTTATTAAAAAAAAAAAACTTATATTTCTAATTTTCCTAATAAATTTTAATTAAAAAATAAATAATTATATATGGATAATAAATTAAAAAAAATAATTTTTTAAAAGATTTTAAATGGTAAATTTGTTACTTATCATACTATATATATAATTTTATAAATAAATAATAATATATTATTATATAATTAAATATTATTTTATTTTTAATTTTTAATTATTAAATCACATAATAACATATAACATTGGATACGATCTATTCAACTAATTTGCCTCAATTGTACGCGAACATCAAAATTATATTTTATTAGAACGAAAAGAAAAGAGAAAATCGATATAAAATGTGAATTGATGGTAATAGAAGCACTTAGAGTGGTGTGTAAAGAGGCGTAAAATGAAAAGTTGAGATAAGTGTTGATGGGTGGGGACGCAAAGATGGACCACTACAATTTCGTATCCAATCATCCAATCAATGCCTGCGATTAAGACGTCTAATTTTGTCTACAAGTTTTGTTACAAAATATAATACTTGTTCAAAAAGTCATCTTATAACCATTATTAGACCTTTGATTCAACAGAGTTTTCATACACTTTTCCACATCGGATTGCACCTTCATACACTTTGATGAAGATGGAAACTAAACACAAGAAGGGAGAGGTTTGAAGTGGAAGAAGAAATGGTCATGGGGGCGGTGTCGTTTTGTTAGATGTAAATGCATGTTTACCGCGGAGACACTACTGCGGAGGCGTGCACAGGTGTAGTTGCTTTCTTTCAATAACCTAATGTTGCCTTGCTTGGCCTTGCCTCCCCCAGCTCCCGTCAAAATATCATACACCGTTGCTTTTCCTCGGTGGCTGCATTTTGGTTGGTCTAAGATTGATGGCCTCTGTTCGGACCCCACTGTACCGCTTTCACTCCATTGCTCTCTGGGAATTTTTGGACCCATTAACCGCCCAAAAAGAAGGGCCCCTCACCTCTATTTGACACCGTCGTACACTTTATCTCTGTTTACAGCAAATTTTCACCTTTCTATTATCCTTTTATCCTTACTTTTACTCTTAATCGTCCTCCTGAGCCAAATATGTCAAAATATACTTGCTAATTGTCCTATACAAGTACATTTGTTTACCTATAAAACGACAACACTTTGATTATTTACACGTGTTAATATTAAGAAGCGAGTGTGCTTGAATCTAACTATGAAGTATGACGTGTTTGTGCATAGTCATTTTCAGTAACTGAGGAAAGGCGTAGTGTTATTGTGATGATGAAGCAAGGTAGATCTGTAAACGGACGGTGAGGATTGTGTTTCAGTTACCAAGAAGATCAGAGAGGATTACGTCATATAGACGGCGAAATCGACGCGCCGTATAATATCGACGTCTGTGTTGGGGTATGTAGGACCCACTCCAATGTCAAGACCCGTACAGAGCGGGAGGAGCAATGAAAGACACGTTCATTTACAGCACTGAGGTGATGTTTTCATATTGAGAATTATGGTCCTACCTTTATATGAAGCCACGTCATACGTGCCGCACTAGTACTGCGACTTGAGATGAATAAAGAGAAGCAGGTTCTCTGAGACTGAGAGCAGTGTAGATAGCATAGGGTTTTCATCATTTCGCTTTAATTATTTTATTTGAAAATTTTGTCTATTTGATCTAAACAGAAAAAGGTGGACCCACAGAAAACGCCTGTGTCCATTTTCTGTGCTAGAGCTAGAGCTTTCGTTCTTTAAAGCTATCTTCTATAGCTGAAGCAAATCCAACTTGCGCTTGTGATCCCGTTATTTCTGGGCCTTTCTTTACTTCTCTTCTGTATGTACTCTCTTTGTCTCTGTCTCTAACTCTCAGTTGTTTAACCATAAAAATCTAGTATGTTACAGCACTTTCATCAAACTTTGTTTACCGTTCTAATGCTTTTGTGATAATGTGATTGCAGATTTGTTTTATCATTTTCCGGTGAGATTTGGCCGGAGAATGGCATATATGTGTGCAGATAGTGGCAATCTAATGGCGGTTGCCCAACAAGTGATCAAGCAAAAGCAACAACAAGAACAACAGCAGCAGCAGCAACAACATAACCAGCAACAACAGCAGCTTTTAGGTCTCAATCCTTTCTCTTTGAACGCTTGGACCACTAGCCCTATGTCTAATTCTCCAAATTTGGGTTATGGTCTCGCCGGCTCGGCCTTCTCTGATCCTTTGGATACTGGAGAAGCTGCGTTTCAGTTTCCTCAGATAGACCACCACTCCAGTGGGTTTAGATTATCTGATTTCGGCGGTGGGCCAAGTGCTGAGTTCGACTCCGATGAATGGGTGGAGACTTTAGTGGGCGGTGGGCACTCTACGGATAGCTCTAATCTTCCATCTGGCTGTGACGCCTGGCAAAACAATGCTGATTTTGGTCTTTACTCAACCGATCCCTTCGCCAGTTGCCCGAGTCGACTCAGCGGCGCTTGCTCTTCGCCGTCCGATCTCAACCAAGTTATCTTTAGGGAACCTCAAAAGAATGTTATCCCTGCAGTATGGGCACCAACACCACCAACAACAACACTAACACCGCCACCTTCATCTCCCCCGCATTCTGTGTCGGCGGCCAAAGAAACCCAGGCACCAAGTCCTCTTGCACAGCCAAGTGTACTAAAAAACCAAGTTGAAGGTGCATCAGCCTCCATTAGCTCATCGGAAAATGACACAGCACAGCCAATTATCAAGGCTTTATTGGACTGCGCTCGACTCGCAGAGTCTGAGCCGGACCGAGCTATTAAATTGCTGATTAAGCTCAGAGAATCAGTTTCTGAACGCGGCGATCCAACTGAAAGAATGGCGTTTTACTTCACTGAAGCTCTCTACAACAAAGTGTCTCTCCAAGCACAGAAAACAGTATCCACCTTGGAGACAAACTGTGGGGATTTAATCCTCTCTTACAAGGCCTTAAACGATGCCTGCCCCTATTCAAAGTTTGCGCATCTAACGGCTAATCAAGCTATACTTGAAGCTACTGCTACAGCAAACAAGATTCACATAGTTGATTTTGGAATTGTTCACGGTGTTCAATGGGCATCTCTGTTACAAGCTCTCGCGTCTCGCCCAGAAGCCAACGAACTCAAAATTCGTATCTCAGGTATACCTGCTCCGGCTCTTGGTAAATCACCTGCCGCTTCTCTCATCGCTACGGGGAATCGCCTCCGTGAGTTCGCTAAAGTTTTGAAGCTTAAATTCGAGTTCGAGCCCATTCTGACTCCCATTCAGGAAGTCAATGCTTCATGTTTCAAAATTGAACCGGGTGAGGAGTTGGCTGTAAACTTCATGCTTCAGTTGTACAATCTATTAGATGATAACCCAGTTGCTGTAGAAACTGCTCTGAGAATGGCGAAATCTTTAAATCCGAAAGTGGTGACTCTTAGTGAGTATGAATCGAATTTGAACCGAGTAGGGTTTGTAACCCGTGTGAAGAATGCTTTGAAATACTACTCAGCTGTGTTTGAGTCACTAGAGCCAAACATGACTCGTGATTCAGCAGAAAGACTACAACTAGAAAGAATAATACTGGGCCGGAAAGTTGCTTCTTTGATTGGAGATGATGGAGAACGTTTGGAGAATAAAGAACAATGGAAAGTTATGATGGAGAGTGCCGGTTTCGAGTCGGTTCCCTTGAGCCATTATGCAATCAGTCAGGCTGAGATACTGTTATGGCACTATAACAACAGCACTTTGTACTCTTTAATTCAGTCTCCACATACGTTCCTATCTCTGGCATGGAACAAGGTGCCTCTTCTCACTGTTTCATCCTGGCGTTGATTGGTGGTTGGTGGGTTTTCTGACTCAATAATAATATCAACCAAGATTTTAAAACCACCACATTAGAAGTATTAGAAACATTACCTTTCTCTTCTAGCTGCATTTTGTTGGTCTCACAAGTGCTTAAAAAGGGGAATTTAAAATTCATGTGGCTTGTGCTTAAAGGTGTTGAATTTCTCTTTATTGTTTCTAAATTTGAACGTTGCTATGACCTAGTCTAATTTTTGCCGCTCATGGTGGGTGCTTTTGCAAGTGAATTGATATAAGAACTGTTCTTGATGACAACAGATTCATTGGCTGACCTCTGAATTTTTTTAAATTTACTGTCCCTTCTGCAGCTCAAAGCTAGTCTCCGGACAGGCCGCTGATTTTTTTGTTTTTTGAATTGTATTATAAGATCTGAACTCGAAATATGTCATGTCTCTCTGACTTGTGATTGATGTTTTTTTTTTTTTTGGTGCAAGCTGTAAACTGTTCTGTGATTACTGTAAATGGCAGTTGATGAAGACTAACCACGAAACTTACTTTTCCATGCAGTTGATTTGATTTGTTATTAGGTCCTACTAAAACCTCTGTGTTCATTGGGTAATATGGTCTGCCAGACTATTTCTTTGCCTTAAACATTCAATTTTATGAACAAGAAACGACCTGAATTTCATTAAGTGGCCTTTGCTGGCTTTCCTGCCTTGAATAGGTTATTTCTTAAAACATGGGCATTCATCTCTTCGATTATAGCTTTTAAAGAATAAAAGGATAATGTTTGTCCCTTTCATTATACAATCGAAGATATGACTTAGGAGGCGAACTTAAATGTGAAAGCGATGCCTTATCTTTTAGCATAATTGAGAAGAAACAAGGATAGAGAAAGCTCCTTCTTTCCAGCTCTACGAGAAATCCATGGCCCAGAGCAAGATCAACAAGGTGGGCAGTGACCTGCGTTGTTGTTTCTTATTTTGATTTGGACCACTGTGGGTTCTTTTTTAGCTAGGGGTCCCGAAGCAATTGGGATGCAACTTTGTGCAGTTTGGAAACGTCCTTTCTACCTTAGTCCCTCACAGTCCATTTGATTAGTTATGTTTCTCCTTATAGCTGCAGCCATAGTTGTTAAATTGTCGCGATGTTCACTTGAAATATCTATCGTTTTAGTTGGAAAACATCAAATGTCAAACTTGTGTGGACTTGGTCTATGAAAGGGAGATTTAATCGTGCCGTGTTTTTTGTTTAATTTTTATTTTGAAATACTAAGTGCACTTACAATATCGAGTATCAATATGTGTAATAATGAAATGTTATTATAAGATTAAATAATATTTTATTTATAATTTAAAATCACTCAATTACATAAAAATAACTTAAATTAGTCTACATATAATGTTATTATTTTTTATTAATTAAAAAATAGTCAATCCCACTCCCATAGATAGTGTCCTTTTTTTTTTTAAATTTACACGTCAACTATTACTTAGAATAGATTTTTTTTTTTGTAATATAACAAAATTATTTGTGTATCTAATTGTATATCAAAAAATATATACATATAATTTCACGAACTGACATTAAAATAAATTTTCTTATCTAGTTTTAAATCTTTATTATAATTTTATCATAATAATATTTTTGTTTCTGTTGTTTTTAATTTATTTCTTCTTCTTTCCACTTCCTTTCTCCTTGTCTTCGCCATGGCTTCTCCCTCATTGCCTTATTTAGCATCTTTTGTTGTTCTTTCATTGAAAGTACCCAAACCCAATAAGAACTCGCCGTTTTAACTAATCATTAATCCTTCTTCCTTACTCTTTCACTTGATAACTGTAATACTATAGGTATGTACTAAAGCTATATCGGTCATTTGATGATCATTATGAATTGTGTTTAAATTATGTAATGTATGTCAGTGATATGAGTCCAAAATTGTTTAAGTGTTGAAAGAAAGCTTGAACGGTTATTCCAGACTTCCAGTAGGAGAAACACTTATTACATAGTCAGAATTGTCATTCCAAAATAAGAAACATAGGCTCCAAATTTGGAATAATTGTCTCAATAGAACACCCGTTCTGATAGAGAAGAATGTTTGTTTTGATAGTTACCAAACAATTTTCAAGTCAAAATTCGATAAAAAAGAAGGTTGATTTTCTATTTTATACAATTTTCAATTGCCTTCTAAGTTATCCAAAAACCCTAACTCACCAAAATTCTATCTCATCCACTCCATATCGATGGATCAAGGCTTCAATCAAGGAGATATCGCTAGTTATTCGAAAGTGAGGTAAGTAGGAAATCTTCATTCTCTTTTATTGTAAATTGATAGAATTAACATTGTGTTGATATGGTTAATTTGGAATTTGAATTAGTATGTTCAATATTGGTGTGATTTTGAATCCTTTTGATAATACAAGTGATAATGAGTTTTGGTTAATTAAGTTAATAGTGTTGGTGGTAATAATAAATCATATGATGGTTGTATGTTATAAGAATTGTGATTACTGGTTATAATATGGTGATATATGGGGTTTATGTGTCATTAAGGATGTTAAATTGACTCATAGGCCATAAAGATTACAAATCAATAGATTGAATTTAGGAGAAAACTAATAAAACATTATATCTATATAATCCTATGCAAAGGAAAGTCTGTTTCATGGACAAGAATAGTCATTCCAATCAATATGTAGGTTCTAAGGACAAGGATGGTTCTAAATTAACTAGGATAAATTTAGTTTTGAATAGAGTGATGATGGCATAAGCTTGTTAAGTATGATGTGAAAAGCATGATACAAGCCATACAAGTATAAGAACATGATTTTGAAACCCAAAAAGTGTATTAAGGTTTTAAGTGGAAGTAATTGTATCGCTTAAGTTAAGTTATGTAAATTTTTTACACAATGTTGATCACTTCTGCACGTCAACCATTATAAGTATTTAATATTTGTAAGTTAAAATTGTGTAGATTAATGTTTGTAGGTTTTATAGGATGAGACGATAAAAAGGTCTTCTTGGAAATGCCCTAAAGATTTCTAAGCCACTTTGAGGAAAATTATTCATAGACCTCAACCTTACATTCCTAAGGATGAATGTTGTAAAGATTAGAAAATGCTATTCATAAGATTTTAACAAATAATTAGAGTAATACAACAGAGAGTGTCAACCTATAAGTTAGTGTACTACCAACATATGTTGGTCTAGAAAAGACAATAAAGGAGAGAGAAATGACATTAATAGTTGGTAGAACACAATTGCATTTGGTATATACATTACCTAATAAGCATCAGCCCTTCAAGTTTAGAAACACTAATTACATATTTTCAATCGAATAGTGGCTTAAAACAATCGAATATACTGTCTTTTTCCTTATGATTAATCAAGAAAAGATTGATTATGTTAGTTTCTTATTCAAAGAAGATTTCAAAGTTTGGTGGAGGAGCTTACATCATAGCCAACCTCACCTGAGTAGATTTCAAGATGCTATTTGAGGTCTAAGTATAGGATAGCTGGTATGATGTATCTAAGTGCCCAATAATTCATCAATTTGAGACAAGGTAGTAATTTGGTTATAATTTAGGCAAGTATGGGTTTCTTGAGAGGTTGTCACAATGTGTTGTGAGTGATCTTTAGCTTCCTAACTTAATTGGAGTGTGATTGTTTCAAAAGCTTCTATTAGCTGCTCCACATTTCTTTTCCAAGTTGGAGTTAATTTAGCAACAACCTATTGAAGTGCATAGTCAAGCATCCCTTCCTAAGGCATGTTGTTCTTGCTCTTCTACATATGTCCTGTTGAATGTCTTAAGGAGGATTGATGTTTTAGATTGTTCTTGCTCTTCTACATATGTCACTTAGATTTATTTTGCAACTTTGATATTACTCTTAGTTCTTCTGGGGCATTGGTGTTACTAAAATTGGGTCATGCTTCTTTTCATCTAGTATTTTAAAAAATTGTGCAGAAATGGGGGTTACTAGACGATGTAGAAAGAAAAATGCTAAAATGGATTGTTGTAGAGAGAAATATTGAAACAGTAGTACTACATGTATTTTCCTACCATTTATATGTTTTAGTACGGCACGAACCACCTATGATAGTTATTGGACCAATGGGTTGTACTCAAATTTGGTCCCAATTTTGTATTGTAACTTTTTTTTGTACATGTGATGTGCAACAAAACTTTAACTAACATTCCAACCTAACACGATGCTTGATCCAATTTTGCCCAAAAAATAATATGTTAAATAGTGAGCATCTTTTATAGAAATATCAATAAACATATTTTGGACAAGATAATTGAATATTTTAATATGTCTTAGGACTATCAAAATGTTATTTTATTGTCTATATGACTTAAAAATAAATAATTATCTTACATGTCACATGACAAATCAAACAATTATTTCATTTTGTTCTTTTTCGTGGAAATGGGATGCCAATGCGAATGTCATCTCTTGAATTATTCATGTCATTATCCATGATATAAATATACCATCACTGTCTCACAGATCATCAATTTAATATATTATCTTGCTAAGGTGGCATCACAAAACACTTATTTATAGGTGCCTATTAAAATTTTAAATAAATATATATATTATATAATTTAAATAATAAATAATAAATATTTATATGATTAAATATTATTTTATTTTTAATTTAAAATTATTTAATTATATAATAATATATTATATATATTTAAATTATATGTTAAATATGTGTATATGTAATTGAATAATAAAAATTTTGTTGAAATAAAAGAAATAAAAAGTAAAACCAAGAGTGATGGAAACACGAGACGGTCTCATGGTCCCACTTCCCCTGTGATTAAAAACAACTTTATCCCACTTAGGTTCTACAAACCTCAATATTTCCAAATTGTGACAGTGTCACCTAAGACCAAAAAACCTAATAGCACAAGTTTTCATAATTGTTTTTATGATCTATATATTTACTGTAAATTACAAGGAAAAAAGGGTATTTAAGTCAATAGACAGGATTTAGCTTTGAAGTCAATCAGCATTTTGGGTTACACTGTCAGTATATGAAAACATTAAGGTATGAAGTGCAAGATTCATAGATGACAATTTTCAATATAATCCGATAACCCTGTTACGATACGACACAAAAAAAATCAGGTTAGGGTTAACTTTTCTAATACAAAATTTATTCCGGGTCAACTCAATACAATTGAAATTAAATCAGATATTGTTAAAGTTCACACGAAAGTAATTTGATATGATCCAATTTAATTCGAATGTTTTGAAGAAATATTACCTTAATTAAAAATAAATTTTAGAAATTTTGAAAGACAGTATTAATAGTAGTTGAGATCTTTACCGATTATATATAATTGTAATTATTCATATTATTATTTTTTATTTAAATTTTTATTTTATTATTAAATAGTAAAAATGTGATTTGGTTAGTCAAATGATTGATGTGTTTTAAAGGTATTAGTATGTAATTTCTAGTTCATTTATAAACAAAACAAAATATTATATTGTATATTTTATTAATAATAAGTTGGGTAGTATAGTAAAAAAATTAAAACAGTAAAAATGCTTTAAAAAATAAAAATAATAGATAATTTTTTGTCAACCCAAATATTTAAAGATTTGGTTAAAATTAAAAATTTTAATATGATCGTAATTTAGGTCAAATTATAATTAAAAGTTTCTATTATAAAATCTGAACTAATACGATGGAATTATATGAACAGTCAGGCTTTAAACTCCACAACTTGCCTGTGGTTAAATTATTTGGTTTGGTGGCTTCCTAACATAAAGTTTTATGTGGGTCAAGATTAGGCCTGAGACGACGCTTATTGGGCTGGGTCTAACTTGATGATGGGTCAGTTGATCTGTTCAGGCCTTGTGATTTTCTAAGCTTTTTTTTTTTTAATCTTCACAAAAAAGCGAAAAAGTGTAGCTCCTGCGTAATGTTTAGTAGGAGTCCAGGTGCCAACCTGACAAAACACCATGCAATGCAAGGCTTTGCCTTCAAAGTCCTCTCAGCTCGACACGTAACGTCATAATCCTACGTATTATGGCGATGTGAATGGGGATTTCTGTTAGCCATGTAGAAAGACCAGGATCACTCTGTTGAACCGACTAAATATAGCACATTTTTCATCTGTCTATCGGTCAGTCTCTCAATTCCCGTATTTAAATAGCATTATCTAAATATCATCAATTCAAAAATGAATCAAGCTATCAGATCATTTACAGCCAATCCACTAACAGTTCTCTCGTCTCCTCTTCCATATAGATTTGGCCAAAAAGCTTCAGTAGTTAAATTTAGGCAGCTAACTACTCAGTATAGGCGACCTGAGAATTCATCAAGCATGGAAAGTAAAGAGAAAAAGGACCCCAATAACACGCAAGAGAAATCAGGGTTAGTTGATTACGTCTCTATATATGATTTTATTTATTTCATTACTTTATCAACTTTAATTTCTGGGGTGTGTTGATGTGTGATTAAGGGACGTGATGTCTCATTCATTTGGAGAGGGATATTCTACGAGGTCTGATGAAGAAGGGTTTGGTGGGACCTGTGGAAGCAATCAGTTCCTTCCTAAAGATGAATCAGAGAAAGGAATTCATGAAAATCACCCAGGTAATTAAGTAGTGCCTTCTCTTCTGCAGTAAGATGAACAATGAGTCGTCTTAAAATTTCCTGATGGTGATGTTTTTGGGTTTTGAAGCTTATGACAAGACCCAAGGAAGCGAAGTGAAGGAGAAGGAAAAGGGTCGGCATCAGACCCAAGCATCAAACTAGATGGGGAAATTGGCTCAGTGTTAACTTTCATGTATTCTTGGCTAAGTTTTCGTACATTAGCATTCCTCAATCCAATGCACTTTGTTGCATAACTGCAACTCTTTTTTTTACCATCTCAATAATGGAACACGTTTTATGTTTTTCTTTGAATATTTATAGACAACTTACCAGTTCTATATAAGTAGTTGTACAGAGCCAGCTCCTCGATCTTTCATTCTTAATAAAACAAAGACGAGTCAGGATGATCCATAAATTTTCAGATATGATTTGAAGAACAAGCGCTCTCTGTCTAAAGAAGTTGTGATTACCAAGTATAGTTCCTTTTTATGTGCGGTCTATGCTGTACTTTGGATTTGTATTGAATGACCTCCCAAATTTGTTCGTTATCTTGAATCACTGCTTCATAATGTTAAAAATTAAACTGTCGGCAAAGCCGAAGCCTTGATTTATCGACTTTTGTGAGCCTATGGGAAATTAAATTGAATGGTGGGTGTTGTGTTTCGTTTTTGTTTGTACTTTTTTTAAGGGAACACCGATTGTTCGTAATAGGAAAATTTGAGGATTCACGTAAATATTTATCTCTAGGAATTTGTTTTAATAAGAATAATTAACATTTTCTTACCTGAAAATACCTTTGATCGACTCATAGAGTTGGCAATCTAGGAGATCGAGAAGTCCCTTTGACTAACGAGAACATGGCCCAAGCTTCGTCCCAAAGTTCGTGGATTACAAAAAGCGAAAGGGCTATATCCTACCAAAAAGTACCTCAAATTTCAAGTTTCATTTATTAATTTTAAAAATATCATATATCCACTCATGAATTGTTAAATTTAACAAAACCTTAATCACTTAAAATTTTTTTTTCTTTTTAAACCCTAAAAACTAACCATTCCCTTATAAATTAAGTTTTAAGAAATGATATTTTCTAGTTAGGATTTAGTTTTTAAACTTCGACTCCATTGCCAACGATTTTTCCTTTTGATGATCTCTCTTCACTCAGCTAGACTCCTGATTAACATCGAATGAAGCTTGGGAGATGAAAATAAAGATAAAAATCTCATCTTTGTTTAGGAAGACAACGAAACTCTTCATCTTTCAAACTTTATTCAACGCTAATCGAATGTTTAGCTGAGTGGATAGAGATCGTCGGTGAGAGAGGAGACTTCATGAGGTAGAGGTCACCGACAATGGCGTTGGAGTTTGAAAACTAAACCCTGGGAGGGGGGAGGGAATGTAATTTTTTTTAAAACTTGGTCTATAGGGTAAATTTTTAGTTTTTAGAGTTTTAGGAAGAAAAAAAATTCAATTTTAATTTATTTTTAATATTACAGATGAATGACGATTTTTTTCTTGAAACTAACAGATTTAATCTCACATATAAGTGAACATTTGAAATTTTTATAGTTAAGAGGTGAAAACTTGAGATTTGAGAATACTTTGGATGGGAATAAGTCCTTTGGCCTTCCAAAAATTAACATCTACAAGGAGACAACAAATGCAACTGACAGTATTCTCCACCACAAGAATATCACAACATTGAATGATCTCTTATATTTGAAGAAAAACCCAAGTTACGATCTATCTCCTTTCTTGATTCTTCATTGACATGATGAAGGTGCGGTGGTGAGACGTCACCAATGTTGGCGGATGCAGGTGATGTAGTGTAGTGAGGCAATGTGATGTTGATAGTGCTCATCGCAATGGTGCACAAAACAGACTACAGGTGATGTTATGAAGCGAGGTGATGAGTGGCATTGAAGGTTCGCGACAGAAAGGATAGTGGCACTCATGGTGTCTGACAGGATAAAGCTAGGAGTGCAAGGTGCAATTACATGAAAGGAGCTGAAAATGTTAGAACTATGAAAAAATGGCCGACAAACGAGTAGGAACCTCAATTTCTTTTCCTCAAACGAAATTTTCATTTATTTTTATTTTCAAATTCTGGGAAATAAAATTGATGGTTTTGCCATTTTATTGTATACTTAATGTTAATGGATTTAGATTACGTATGATTTATATATTTGGTGAGTGAAGGAATCTTCTTAAGTCAATTTTGGGATTAAAAAATATAAATCAATCATTTTTCAGTTGCATCCTGCCATGAACAACAACTAAGATCCATGGAAGGCCAAAGGATTATTTCCCATCTAAGTTTTAGTCCAATCTCAAAAGCACATATACGACAATTCAAAAACTCAAACATTCACCTATAGATTAACTTCTTTTAGAAGTTTTTGTTAGAGACAAGAATAAAATTATTATTTTATCATTAAACTTTACAACCTTAAGAATTGCTATCATTCCTCTCTATTAGTTTAGAAATCTAACGATTTTCTATTATGATTAAACTTTGAAAAACTGCATTTCTCTCTCTAGGGTTTTAATTTTTCATGTGATCCATCAAATTTCGACCACCACGGAGAAGAAGAAGTGTCATTCGTTGATACTTCTAGATGACAAAACGTCGTCCAATAGCGTCAATGCTTCTTTGGTCCTTCTAGAGTGTCGATCTCTAGTCCCAGATCGTTCTTCTCCAATCCTTCTCGAGCATCCAGAAGCATCAATGCTTCTTCTTGAGCTTTGATCTACAGTCTTAGACGCTTTCATTTGAAAAGGTGCTCCTTTGTTGATGATTTTTCTCCACTGCGATTGGATTCCTGTGGATCACTTGAAAAATTGAAACCCTAGGGGAGAAATGTAGCTTTTCACAATATAATCATGAGAAAAAATAGTTAATTTTTTAAACTAAAGAAAAAAAATAATATAAATTTTTAAGGTTTATTAATAAAATAAAGATTTTATCCTTACCTTTAATAAAAATTTCTAATGGAAGTTAGTTTATCAATAGATATTTGAATTTTTAAACTACTACAAAGGAATGTTTGGTTTAGATAATATTTTATTATCAAAATAGAGAGATTATCTTGAAAATAGATTACTTAGAAGATTATTAGATATAAATAATGTGTATATTTGATAAAATTTGGTATGTATAAATAATTATTATGTTTGGTTAAGATAATAAAATAATAATAATAAATTATTTTACTTAAATATCCTTCCATAGAATTATTTTTGAATATTTTTATATTATTTGTTATATTAATTAAAATAAATTTATTTTTGTTTCAAAAAATTAATCAATAATAATATAATTATAGTAAAATTAATATTACAGTAATAATCTTTTAATATCTAAGGTCAGATTACCGTTTATATTATCTGTTATATCAGTATTGATAATAAAAAATTATCATAATTTTTTATTATTGATAAATAAAACAGAATTATATAAATAATAAAAGATATATTATTAAAATAATCTATAAATTTTTGATACCAAACAACCCTCAAATATAGTTTTGAAATTGAATAAAACTGAAATAGGAAATAGTCCTTCGGCCTTCACAGAATTAGCGAGTCATAGCCCAAAAAGATTTAGTTACAAATTGTTCTTTCTTCGAATTCAATAAATAAGACCAAAGGATTATTTTACCCTATAAATGAGAGACGAAATATTAATATTTTGAAATTAATTAAAATTGTAATTTTTTAAATTTAAATTAATAAAAATATATTAATAATATGAACGCTGTATTAAAAATCAAAATAGATTGACTGAAAAGATTAGACGACGTCACGAAAGGCCTATTAAATATTAATGTTTATCTACTTCTGGTACGGCCAGAAACCCGTGTTTCACGCAAAAGCTGACGTGTATCCATCTAAAATTAGACCTTCATTTCAAGACTAATACAATCACTATAGCTCCATATCAGCCATCCATCTTCTACTTCTTTTTAATCGGGTCCGTCCGTTCCCTTCAATATCCTCTATATTAATCTGTTCAGCTCTCCTCCTTGTCACCATTCATCTTATTGCGTACAGCGTTTTCCTCTCCTTTTATTCTCATCGATCCGTATCTCGTTCTATTTGGTTTCTCATCTATGTCCTCTTCCTCAGAATATGTTAGATAGCTACACGATCTATTTATTGATACCAGACATAGCGTCGGTGTTTTCTGAAGGTTGTTATCTCTAGAAGTTTATTCTTGTTCGTGATCTCTATAATCTAATTAATATTTTTGTTCTATTGGTTTATTTTTTTATGATATTGTTCTTTCCATAGGTTTATAATCACCTTCAGTTTTATGGACGATTATGCTTCTCGGGATCTCTCAATTCAGGTAACTTAAAAAATTTTCCCTATTTATATCATTTTTTGCAGTTTAATACTTGTTTAATTTTTTGTGTATTAGTGTTTTGATGACTGTTCGATTGCATTTTTACGTGTAATACTTGATTAATCTGTTGTGGATTATGTGTTTGTATGATTGGTTGATTGTGGCAGATTGTTGATCTTAAATTGGAAGTTACGTTTGTTGAGGATGAGAAGCTGTTGAAGAGCGATGTAAAAAAGAAGATGATATAATTTCAGATGTAATATATACTATAATATTGGATGTGTAAGATGTCAGGGCGAAAAGGCTTCTAAATGAAGAAGCGGATTGAGTTCTGATAAATCTTTGTCATCCGACCTTTGCCATGACAGGTGCGCTTGCATGGCAGGTCACCGAAGTTCTCAATAAAAATTATAAGTTTTTGGTTTTTGAGGAGAGATCGCACGGGAATTGCCCGGGTTCTCTCCTCCCTGTATTGTGTCCTTCTTCCCTTCTCCTTCAGCAATTGCTTTTCTCTGACTCACAAGATGCGAGACTCAAAGGTAAAATTTTACAATTTACATTCGTTGTTCTGTTTCAGAGTCTGCTATCACATTTAAGCCATTCATTCGCATCTGCTGGGTATCGCTATTAAGCCTTAAAATTATGTGAATAATATTTCTGACAGAGCATATGTTAATATTTGCCATTGACAGTTAATCTTGAGAATTGCAAGGAATTCATCAGAATCATCTCACACTTAATGATTTTCAAAGGTACAATGGAATTTAGTTTTACTTGTTAAGGGCACCTAAAGGCTATTTTGATTGAAAAAAAGACCATATAGAGTTATCTCCATTGATGGAGTTTAAAGCGTAATTATATCTATTTTGTAATCTATTACAGATGTAGAAATTTCACGAATACATATTCATACAAGAAAATATCATAATTAATTTGTCTTACTACACACAAGTGATATTATAACTACCTTCATTTTCCAAGCTTCCTAGTTTACAGTTTTCACTTCTTTGCTTAGTCTGTTGTTTCCTTTGTATTCTAAGTTATCGTTGCATGTAGTTTTGTGTGGAGAGTTTGCAACTTTTTTGGCCCTTTAGGGCCTGGTCCTGTGATATTAGGTAGGAGAGTGATGGAGAAGGGTTTGGTGATATTGATTCCACATAGTTTTTGAACTTGGAGTTGTTGAAGTCCCTATGTGAGAGCATTTCAACATTATAAAAAAGTTTGATTGGCTTAGGAGCAATGAAGTTTCCAGATGCTTACACTGCAGTACCAAGGTGTAGAATTGATTTTGATGATGATATGGCTACGGCTTTGAATGTTATTATTCTTTTGCAACCACTCTTACGATTAAAGCTTTGAGAGGTTGATTAGTGAAGTTATTGCGGTGATGCCAGTTCAATCTCATTCTAAAACTATGACTTCGAGGTGATGCAATCTAATTTATTTTCTAGTGTTTGTTAACTTGTGTTCCCAATTTTTTAATGTCTTGAGATGAATTTATATATTTTTAAAATTGCTTTTGTTTCTTATCATTTCTTCAGTTTCTTTCTTATAGTTGTTTGCAGCTAGTTATTTTTTTATTTCTATTTTAAATTATTGTGTTTGAAAGGAATTGGCATTTCGCAGAATTTGATTATAGATGAATGAGCAATGCTTTGTGTACAAACTTTTAATATACAATTTAGATACATGAATGATATGTTATCATTTGATTAGATATTATTTTATTTTTGGGCAAAAGACTATTTTGCACCTAAGTTTTAACCCAATCTTAAAAATATACCCACAACAAATGAAAAACCTAAACACCTACTCACGAACTAACTTCTCATAGAATTTTGGGTTATAAGGAGGGTAAAATTATTATTTTACCCCTAAACCGTAAAACCTTAAAAATTTATAAAATTTCCTTCCTTTGTTTGAAAATTAACAATTTCTCTTTAGAATTAAGTTTTGAAAAATTCACTTTTCCCTTTAAGGTTTTGATTTTTCGGAAAAACCTCTCCCTTTTCGACAGCTAGCACTGTCTAGCCATCGCTCTCCCTTCTTCCAAACCACCCATCTTTCGTCCAATGCTCGGAGGCAGGAATCTTAGCCAACATCTCCCCATCTTTCGCGCGAATCATCTCCCCTTCTTTTGAGTGATTCGTCTCCCTAACGTCATCTAAGTGTCTATCATTGTCGTCTTAACATCTCTCGTAGTCTTTCAGCATCATCCTATCGTCATGGTGGTCAAATCGAGTGCTATGGCTAAGATCGATGAATCGCACGATGTTGTTTGAGTGTCGTTCGAATGTGATAAATGGGTGGTCATCTGAGCATCAAACCAAAGATGGGTGGTCCTCCTTCCTTCTTCTTTAGCTGTCGACAAAAGATGGGTGGGGAAAGCCGACTCCGGTTGTCGGAGAAAAAATTCCAAACTCTAAGGGGGAAATGGGGACTTTTCAAAGTTAATATATGGGTGTAAAATGTCAATTTTCAAAACTTGGGAGAAAAATAAGATTAAATTATATATTTTTTAATATTATTGTTAAAATAGTGGTTTTACCTTTGTTTTTAACATAAAATTCTAACAGAAGTTAGTTTATGGATAAATATTTAAATTTTTAAACAGTTGCGGGTGTGCTTTTCAAATTAAGGTGAAACTTGGGTGGAAAATAGTTCTTTGGCCTTTTTATTTTTAATTTAAATTCATCCAATTATATGATGTCATATCACCCATATATTTAAATTCTGTAACAAAAAGTGTGTAAACTTAGTTTTATGGTAGTTAATGGGTGAACATTGATGTGAAACTAATGGAATCAGATTCCCCAACTTATAGTCTGATCTTTATTTCATTGTTTATATGGTCGAACCTATATTTCATTCTTAATATGATGGTTAATATTATATTTGAATATTTAGATGATGTAGTAGTTGGATTTCTAAAGTTTTGAATCATTATTGAAATTGAAGATAACTTGTATGGTGTATGATCTACCGTGAAATTGTTGCTATATATAGTTCGATATACTACCTTTTATGTAGCTAAAGAAAGTCTGCACTTGAAAATCGGTTATTTATGTCCATGTATGCGCTAGCTAAATTTTTCTACTTTTTTTTTAATTTATAATTTGATAATGTGAACATTTTATGACCAAGATATTATTTGGAAAATTTAACTATTTTAGTCTTTTTTTTAATTCGTCTTCCATTTAATTTGTTTTATTATACAGTTTTAGTCAAAATTTTAATTTACTAGTTTTATTCTTATCTTAAAGTTTAAGAACTAAAAATACCTTGCAAAATATTCTTCATTTGCTTACTCTTTAAAAAATTAGTTCAAATTTATAGAAATCTTAAATCAAACTCATTTTGTTCCAAATAAGTATAGACTTAAATGTTTCTATTCTTATTTTGTTAGAACATTGGAAATTCTAATATGATTAAAAAAAAATTTGTTATAATGTTTTTTTGTGAATTTGTAATATTTTAATTTAAGTCGTTTCATAATTATCCTAGTTAATCATGTCTTCTTCCAAGAATGAAAAACGTTGTTGAAGGGTATAAGTTGGAGCAAGAGAATTTGCTTCACTTTCATTCTTGGAAGAAGACATGATTAATAAGATATTTTGGCAGAATATCCCTAGTCAATACTGCATCTAAGGCACTCTCTATGTTAATGGTTTTATGATCATGGCTTTAATACCATGAGGGGCACGAAGAAGTCCATCAGGGTCAAACTGGTCTCAAAGTTTGTTTGGGAGAGGGTTAGGACTAGACAATGTAGAAATTGGGTATGAACAAGGCGTCTATTTCTCACAAGATTTGGCAACATTTTACCCTTAGAGATAAGGCTTTCAAGATAGGGTGTTACACAGATAAGAGGAGAAAAGACCTCGAGTTTGTCATAGGAAAGAAAAGTTGGTTTCTAGATTTATTAGTTCATTTGAGATTTTGGAAATGATAAAGTAGTTGATAGACTTGCATTGCCAACAAGCATAAATTGTATTCTTCTATGTCTCGTTGCTTTGAAGTATGTGGAATAGAGGATAAACGAGTTAAAGTTGATTGAAAGCCTTGTGTGTGAAAAGTGACCCGTGCAAATTTTGGATAGGAGAAAATGTTCTTAAACAAGCAAATAGTCCTTGTTAAAGTTCTTCAAAGAAATAAAAAAATTGAGAAGGCTACTTAGGAGGTTGAGTAAGAAATGAGCAATTGCCACCTGGAGTTATTTGAGTTGAATTTCAAAGACGAAATTTATGGCATAGAAGGGAGAAATGTAGCACCCTTAAGTACGATCTAAGAGTATTTTATTCGTTTCCTTTGAGTTATATTCAAAATCATATTAGAATTGATTAAACATAGAATTTAATTATAATTTTGGTCTAAGGTAAGACTGTACATGGAGATTGCGCACTTGTACATCAATCTGTCACATGGACAACCCACATTAGGAATGCCACATTGGCAAACTTAACAAATATACGTCTATACATCTTTGGAGTGAATGGTTGTACATGGTGTTATTGATTGAGTCCTATTTCAGGACGTGATTGTGTTAATTTTGATCACAATCCTTACCTTGTACCAGATAAACCTAGAGAAGAAAGAACCTTTGAGATGGCTAGAATTGGAGATAATTCATATAAATTGGCATTTTCAAGTAGCATGGATGAAGTTTTGGCTACGTTCAATTTGGGGGATCTTTATCTTAAGTAGATGGCATGCATGTGGATTTGAGGGAAAATCCTCTTAAACCGAGGGTGGATGATGCGAATTCAAGTCCAAAGTCAACAACAATTTTTTATTAGACCCAAACTAATGTTAAAATAATAGAGCAAACACTTATTTAATCCATATGCTTTAACGCATGCAAGACAAACACAACACACTCCAATTGGGTCATGCCTATGAAATCTTTGTCTTGGGCCTAATTACTAAATTTGCGAATTATTCGCGTATTATTTGCATATTAAACACGTTCAAAAGAATTTTTGAATTTAAAATATATTAAACACGAATTATAAGTCGTATTTTTATCGTATTTTTTAATTTTTTGCTAAACTTAAAATACAAAATTATCTCTTCTATTTTTTATTATTTACAGAAATGTTATTGCCTTTTAAAAAATACCTAATGATATTTCTTTCTTAATTTCCAACTCTAATTTTGCATTTTCTTCCCCTATGACCTATAAAAAGATTTATTCTAATTAAGTGTAAAATTCAAGCTAATTAATCTGTTTATTTTTCTCAATTGATTGACACATTATTTATTATACAAAGAAATTTGATTATGTATTATATTATATTAGGTTTAATAGTTAATTAAATACTTTACATTTCTATTGTGATATTGATTTTCAGTAAGAGATTTGTGAAAAGTACTAAAATTATTATGATATTGTTATATTTTTTAAGATGTATTATTGACAATGTGTAGTATTAAACTTGTATATATACGTTTCGTACTTTTTCTGTATGAAAATTTTAAGGGTTTTTTTTACAAACATATTTTTCATTATTCGCCGTGTTATATTTATATAATTCACGTACCTTTTTTTTTTTCGTTCTTGTATTTACTAACTAGGGGTTTGGTAGCCAAACATTCAACTCTAACTTTGGATTATGTCAAGCTCAAATGGAACAAAACTATGTTCACTTGGAGCCAAAAACATATGAGTGGCAAAATATTAAATAGGAGCTCCATCTTAGATAAAGAAAATGTTAACTTTCATAATCTACTATTTGTTCACTCTTTTAGTGGTAAAGAATTTAAATTTGGTTTAACCTCTCTTTTGCACAAAAATAAGACTGACTTTCCTAGCAGACTACTAGTTTACTTTATTTGTGGTCAAATATTTGAATTTGAATTAAAATCTATCCTTTGTACTAGTTCTCCAAGCACTATAGATTTGTCACAATGGTTAAAAATTGTATTGTAGATTTTGAGGTGTTTCTATTTGTTTATTGCACTACTTTACATTTGGTCTATATATAAAATCTAATCTTCACTTGTAATCTTTAGGTTTGAAAATCATTTAAGAGAGTTTTCTTGAAGAATCAATTTCCTTTATTCAAATTTTGCCTAGGTTTGGTGGTAGACAACCAAGCTGGTGGCCTTTGCCTTAGAACTTGGATTTTTTGAAAACACATCAATAAGGTATCTTGGATGTGTACTACTATAAGAATCTTGACTTCTAGTGTAAACATTAATGTTTGGGTGACTGAAAATTACTTGTACATGTCTTGTGTATGTTAGATAGGACAAAATAATTGATTTGAGTAGTGTTGATTCTTGACTGTTAATTTGGTTAGTTATGACGGATACAAGAGCCTTGTGTTAAAGGAATTGTGGAGTATAATGTGGTGTTATGATTTGTGTGATGTGACGTATGGAAAACACAATCAAGAGGTCTAGAAATCATGTCCATAATGTCATGTACGATTGTGTAAGGGTTATACACACTCAGTGTATAAACATAGAATCATTAAATTTTGAATAGGTGTATGCCTATGCACTATCACATGCACGATCGTACATCAAATTCTTGAAATATAAGATTGTTTGTGGTTGAACGTGCAATAGGGTTGACATGATAGTTTACTCGTGATATTGGCAACACTTGTGGATTGGGTAAGAGATAGTTTGTTAATTGATGTCCATAGATAGAATTGTTAGAATCGTAAGTGTATCGATTTACTTAAAACTTACTAACACTTGTGGATGGATAACTCTTGCTTATTGGGTGTTGACGCTCACTCATTTATTTTGATTTTACAGGTGAAAGAAATAAAGTTGACAATGACAATGACGAGACAATTGGTTAATAATGAAATGACATGTGACAGACAAACTCATTTTAAGAGTCCATTGTTATTATTATTATTATTATTACACATTTTATATATTAATTGTTGAATCTTGTTATAGATGCTTGGGATTTTATTGTTGAACTTCGTTATTGTTAGTAATACATTGAGATTATTTAGAAAATTCTTTTGAGCATGTATTTTATTGTGATATCTATATGTGCTTTGATGAGAATAAGTAACATTTTGCCTTGAGGGACAGGAACTTCGATGTGGAGTGTTGCAACTTGGTTGAATACAACACTTTGTACTAATAATTGTTTTCCAATGCATGTTTTTGAAATGTATCTATTAATATTTTTTTATTGTTAAGGATATCATTTACTTTAAACTATACTTGCGACGTGTAACAATATTATCAATACATTATTCATATATGTGTGTGTATAAAGATCATTACTGTTTTGGTGGATTCTCAAATAAGAACTCATGACATCAATTAATTTGTCGTAATTGGTTTTTGAGTTAGTTATTGTCAATCTCTAATCTCGACATTCGTATTTTCAAATGTTATCAAGTCTAATAATTCACTCTTCTCTGTATTTGATTATAAACATTATCTTAGCTATTTTTAGAATGAATTGAAATTATTAATATTACAAAAACACACTTCCAAATGATAAAACAACTCCTATATGCTTTAGCATCTACCAAAAGGCTAAAATAAATAAATAATTTTTCATATGAAATTCATGTTTCTCTAAAATATCTATATTTTCCTCCTATTATTGTATATTCTAAACCGCCCAAATAATTTAAAATTTTGAATTTTTACCAAAGCACGCCTACCCCCCTATTATCCTACACTCTAGTCTCCTATATTAGCCGCCTACTCGGTTATCATTTTTTTAGGATATACAAAGTTTTTGTTTTTATTGGATCTTATCTCTACAACTTATCTAATATTTGTTTGGTATAAATTTAACAATCATATAATTAATTTAAGTTCAAAAACAACGAAAAAAGGAGCAGTAAAAAAGATATTATTTCAATGATTCTATCATTGTAGTATGATAATGAACACTTGGAATATAAGTTCTACAACTTTGATATAAACAAAAAGAAAATAGACTTACTTGAATTGTGATTATCTTGATGCAGAAACTCTCCAATTTTAATGTAATTTTTTCGGTCTTAATTGTGGATGAAAAAAAAAAAGTATAGAAAAGCTTAGTGATAAAAGGTAAAATTGGTATAAACTTAGGATCTTAGCTGAAGAGAATATAATGATAAAAAGTGGTATTAAAAAGGTATAAACCACAAAAATAATTAACTTACTATTTTAATCTAGAAATGCATGTGGAGGGTTTATTAGTGAAAGAATGCCATTGTAATTACCGCAGAGTTAACTTAAAAGCTACTACTCTTCATCTGAAATTGTGTAGCGTTTTACAGAGATGAGAAGAATCAGAAAATCTTCGATTCTGCTTAACAGAAAGAATCCTCCTCGTCCATTCAACAAAATCTTGTTATCTTCCTCGGCGGACTTTACTGGTGAAAAAGAGTGGCCCATCAGAAACTCATGTTTCCAACATTGAAGCCTACCCCAATGGTGAATTGATAACCAAAATCGAAAATCCTAAAAACTCATGTTTCCATTGCCAAAGTGAATGCTGTACATTCAACAGAACCATAAAAGAAATCCGCATGCTATTAATCAAATCCAACAACATTCCCCATAATGAATATTAATCGTCATTAGTTTGATTTAGGAAAAGATATTGAACATTTACCCCCGCAAACATCCATCTTGGGCTGATCCCTCAGCAGTCAACCTCAGTTGCCCAAAAAACAAACAGCCATATAATCAATTAAGTTGCCCGGTCTTTATTAAGTTCAATTCTCTGTTGATGGATGCCAGCAATATAATCAATTTTCTGTGGAGAAACTCTTCACCATTGTACAACACTGGTCATTGGCACAGCTCAACCAAAATCACATGAAACCCTGTAGAACAGAAATAAATTTGGCAGCCAACTAATAGTGTTTAAACTTGTAACATCAACCATATTAGCAGCTATTTTTGGACCTAATGCTAACGACTTCGCCAACTAGAAACTGACTTGGAAACAAGTGTGATGGCATTTGAAGCTGTTTCCAACCTGCATCATGCATAAATTTGATCTGTTAATTACACACAATACGCACAAATATACAGAGAGGAAAATTTGATAGAGAGAGAGAGCACTTTGATATTTCTTCAACAGCCTTGATGACTTCTGTAGAACTTGTTTCCAGCACTTGACCACCAAAGATGATCTCATCCAGAATAGTATGCATCTGCAAAGAAATAAGTTTAGTTTTACGTAGGAGGAATTTTGAATTAACAAACAGCCTAGGGGAAAGAGGGCATTTTTCTTTTTGTGAACAAGTTTTGCTATTGTTAGTCCTATAAATGAAAATGTCAATCAGAAGAACTCAGTTCATTGGTGCCATTGCTCAAAAAGCCCGTACATAATAGTGACTAGTAGAAACAGGCGATTTACTACATGGAAAATGCAAGTGTAGCTAAGAGAGAGAGACCCTATCTATAGCAACAACAGTATTTTACACAAGATATTGAAATGTGATTAAACAAATGTTCCCCAGAATCATTGAGAAAATTTAATCAGGAAGACATTAGGCTCATGATGTGATTCAGCATTTGTGTATATGTTTCATGATGATAGATCTAAAAAAGTCATCTAGTAGCAGAATCATGCAGCAGGTGAAACCATACACTAGGTCTCACCAGTTAATGAAGATGAAAGTAAACATGTAGTATGAGCATATCCATAAACTAAATCTTCCAGATATAAAATGATAAAGCTAATTTTCACCCTTTGACAGCACAAGACACATTATGAAGCAGAATATATTATGTCTGTTAAATCCATTAAAAAAAAAAAAAAAGATTGCATACATGACAACAATTTACAATTCACAGGCAAAAATAATACAATTAAACCACAAGATTGTGAGAGGAATATCCAACCTTGCTATAATTGTAGAAAATGTCGAGCTCACATACATTTTTGAAGCATTTGTCTAATGTCTCCACAAAAACTGCAGGCATCAAAGTTTAGGTAAAGTAAACCAAGAGGAAGAAAGAATTAATTGTTACATAATCAATAAACCATTTGCTACAACATTCAGCTTATTCTGTACAGAAAGGAGATCCGCAATGAACCTATACTATTGCATCAAATAAAAAATCCATTTGCCACATCGAACTGCCACTAAGATAATCATCATGAAAGGATGATCACTAGATTGACATAAAGTTGCCAAAAGTGCAGTGCAATTAACTCCAACATCAAAATGTTTAACAACAAAATTCCCCTTTTACTAACAACCAAATGTAAATATATTTATACTTAAACTATGTAAAATTTTTATCTATGGCAAAACAGAGACAACAAAAAGCTTGCTGTCTAGAGAAATTACCTTGGATGAGATCAAGCATAGCTAGCTCATTTTCAGAACTATCAAATATCAAAACAAAGTAAAGAGTTGCATAGTGCTTATACACAAGGCGAGTACCCTGCCAGCCAAAACAAAAGGAAAAAACAGTAACCATGAGCAATTTAATTACAGTAACTACAAAAATAATAATAATAATAAGGAAGAACAGGCGGTGAAAATACCGGGCCGAAAATTAAATCGGCCTCTATGAAATTGCTGGCATTTTCAGCTCTACTGGACAAGGCTGTAAAAATAAAAATAAAAATTGATAAAGGAATCAAAGATCAATGAGATAATTGTGTTGTTGAGCGCATAAGAGATTGAAAACCTCCAAAAACGCTGCGTATCAGCTCCTGCTGCCTCTCCACCGGCTGAGATAAAAAGAAAATTGATAATTAATCAATATGAATAAATTCGGCAAAAGTTGATAGTTGAAGGGATGGAGAGAGGGACCTGAAAATCGTAAAATTTGGCAAGACGAGGCTTGCCTTGAGTGTTCATCACCATCACCGATCTTATCATACCTGTTTTCTTCGCCTTCTCTCCCTCGCTTTGTTTTTTTCACTCTTTTCAGTTTCCTTAAATATAGAGTTTCGACTTCTTTAAAATCCCGAGTTCATCCCTAAGCTTACAAAACTCTTTCTTTGACCCCTTATGATGTGGAATTGTCATAGCCACTTAGAAAATAGAAAACGATAGCATAAAAATGACTGCAATGTTAGTGCTAATTAGTAATTGGCAAATATTAGCAACTTATCTTCGTATAAGTTCTTTGAAGTAAATTTTGAGATACAGTAATCACACTCATGACTAATCAGATAAATTAAAATTTCACAAATATAATAAAAACTCAAACCCAAATCTTTTCCCTTGAAGTTCTTGTAAAATTTGTGTTTGATTCAACAACTTATATTAATATAAGAATCTTATATTTCAACAACTGTGATCCTGTAGCCATAAATATTTGTTTGCTTAACCATTTATGACGTCCTTCGATTGTCCATCCCAGGGGACAAATTTCTGCTAATAAAATAAACAGAAAGGTAGAGGATGAACTGTGGTCAAAACAGAATTCATTTCATTTCGATTATAACTAAGCCACTCTGATCTGATTATTAAAACTGTAAAAAAGGGCAGCCAAAAATATTCTGCATTGCTTATTATTATTATTTTTTTTTTTACAGGAAGCAACTTCAGCCAAATTTTTTTTTTGAAATAAAAAAAAGCCTCAACAGCTGAAAACTATGAAAGACTTGACATTCAAACAGAATCTACAAACCAATACAATAAGATTCTCAAGCCTTTGCCAAACCACCATTCTGCCACATGTGCTTGGTTCAGTCCATTTCATGGAACCACCAAGACATGTATTGCAGGCTTAGAAAAGCTCTTTCAAAATTGATTAATTGCTCAAGCCTCAAAAGTTTACACGATGATGGCTATTTATGATCCTAAAGTTAGAAAAATTCTGATTAACAACATTGACGTAATAATCATCGTCTCCTTAGTGCTGAGACTTTGGCTTTCATATTTTGTGATTCTCTAAAGCAAACAAAATGCACTAGTGTTTTCCCATTGGGATAGACTGCAAAAACACTTGTTCCTAGTTTCTTGTGGCAAAGGGAGCACATACTGTCACTGGTGATCTTCAGCACTGTTTTTCTCTGGTTGTAGAGCTCATCTTTCACCTGTTTCATGCAATCATTCTTTCAGAGAACTAAAGGAAATCAAACATAAAAGCAGGAGATCATGCAAACTACATATTCCACTGCTGAGAATGGGGAGAAATTAAACTAAATGCATGGACATTATAATAACAAGTTTATATAGCCAAAAACATAGCCGATTTATTCAAGATACAACCACAAGAACTTGGATAATAATCTTGAAGAAAAGATGATCTAAAACCCTACTCAAGGTCTTGCAACAAGAGATATTTGGTAGATAGCTTATAAATGCCATAATGATAGACCAGGCATGCAACATTACAATGCACACATTTCCGTATACATGTGAAGCTGCTGCAATAAGTCTTCTCAGGAAGTTTAACCTAACTTCAAGTGTTCATAAGGGTGAAGAATATATAGCAGAAGCTATACTCCAAAATCAGAGTGCCTTTATGGTAGAAGGTGCCAACTACAAATGTAAGTCCTGCACCTTCATGCATGTGTGCATCCCATTACCAACAGCAAATTTTATTCTCACCATTGGTCATGTGCTTCATAAAGTTAAAGATGAATTTCTATTAACTCATTTCCCAGTTAAACTTGTCCATAATATATACTTACCTGCAGGTTCTCACTTTGCCTAAGACTCTTGATCACTGAAAAATTTCTGTAGGATTCGCTGGATTTCCTCATAAGAGGTCCAAGAAATGGAAGCAAATTCTGCATATGAACATGGAAAGACTTCCTTCAGAAAGTAGATTAGGAATGAGACACTTTGCCTATAGTTATATAATGATGAATGAACATGGGTGTTAGTGAATCATTTTAGTCAATTGCAAATAACATAAGATTACTTTCTCAGCATGTGCAACTTCAACATTCTGTGTTACAAAAACGTACATTGTTAACATAACAAAACCATGTAAGCAACATATAGTTTCAGTAAAGATTCAATACAAACAGCAGACACATACAAATGTTAATTATAGGTTTTGTAAGTTCTCTATCAATTAATCAATACCTGTAGTTTAGTTTGTTTAGGTAAGAGCTTGAGAGCCTGTGCACCATTCATTCTATCCCACCTTTGGCTCAAAAGATCAAGGACCTCATCAAGCATCATAGTAGAACTTCCCTCGCTAAAATCTTCACCTTCACCATCACCATCACCATCACTCCTACCACTGTCAGTGCTGCTAGGACTGAATCGTATATCTTCTGCACCCTCTATTGCAGCAATTTTCTTGGTTGCACGTCCTCCTTTAGTCTTAATTGAAGTGCCAGACCCAACCTTTCGTATGCTTGTTTTCTGAGATGACAACATATTTGCAATTCTCTTTTCAAAGTTCTTGGTTGTCCTACTTGGATGTAGATATATCTGTATAAGAGTAAGATATATATTGCCAGAAGATTTTGCAGATCGCTGATGAGTTAACGACTCATATATCCGGTCACAATATGCTAGTGCTAATTCAGGTACATGAAGCTGAAAAACTTAAGAGAACATCAATTAGAAATAGTGTTCATAACACAGAGAATAGGTTTAAGAAAAGCTAGAAAACGCTGATAAGCAAATTTAAGAACAATTCAACACATTAAGTTGAATAAAATTTAATACCTTGTTTTCAATGGAAACAAATGTTTTTCACATGCATAGTTTAATATCATTTTTTACTCTAAAATGGAGAAAAAAGTTGCATTATGGTGGCAAAGTATACCCTTTGATTTATATGCAAAAGACTTTAGTTTCATTCAGAGTTCCTTTGGCAGTGATTTTAATTCTTCAATAGGTTAAATGTTCATAAGGAAATACCTTATGAACATAAAGAGTCAAGGCAAGCTCATGTTGGTTCATTTTGCCCAGCAGAAGTGCACGTTCTTCATAAAAAGCATCTGGAGGAAGACGTTTCAGCAAAGTATCAGGACTATATCCTGAGATACTCTCAAGAGCAGCCAACAATTTTGTCCTTGTCGGTGAATAAACCTTTTCATCCCACCTCCGTTGAGCAATAAGGACTGAATACCAATCAAGTACTTCAGAGAGATAGATTTGTATCTACAGTACAAAAATTAAAAGTGAAAATTGGGTAATATTACAAAATAAATCGTATAATCAGCAAAAGCCAACGGCTATATTCACTGCCGAATGCAGGAGCTCTCTTACAAAAACTAATGTTCTTGAAAAGGTTCAAAATCAATCTCACCATTTCATTTTGTAGGTTCCCAGAGATTTCATTTTCATTCATTGCAAGCATAAGTTCCAGGTATCTACCCTGCATGCTAGGAGCGTGCTGCTTCAAATAAGAGTTCACCAAGTCCGCAGGAATATTCCCACATAAAAATAGATCAATGGTTTGGGTCGGACAACTTTCAAGAACAAGCTTTGAGAACTCCAGGACAAGCATGGGTTCAGCTCCACAGAGTGGCTGCAGAAGAAAATTCATCAAACCTAATTAATTATTCAACATCTACAGGCTCCAGTCCAATCATATTCCAAATGTTGAGTTTCAAAGTAAAAGTTCATCAATTTAGTTGCAAACAAATTAAAAACCATATGTCCTAGAAAATATGCATGGCATTCTCTTTCAACACGAGTACAAAACTGCCGATAACTTCACCATTTATTTCACTGGTTAAATTTAAAGAACACAAAAGCAGTAGTGAATGCAGATGAGAACAGTAGCTTTAAATTATTATCATACATGGAAGAAAAATTGTGACAATCTAAATGCTCTTAAGCAAATTCTAGATGATGCATGGAAGCAATTAAAAACCATATGATCTACAAAACTATGTTGCCAAAGGAAAAAAAAAATTACTTATTTCAATGCATGTGAACATCATAAAGTGGCTGCAGAAGAAGCTTCATCAAACCTGATTAGCTATTTAACATATACCCACTCTAGTCTAGTAATTTACCAAATCCCATTACATTGGCTTCCAACAATTCACACACCAATAAGTTCTAGTCAAGAGACATCTGAAATACAGATAGAAACAAAACCTTTAAATCAAATTTATGATACATGGAAGAAATTATTGTCACAACTGTGATACCCTTAGGCGAATCCCACATCGACAAAGCACGGAAGAGATGCTGGGTCTGTGTGGATGCTTAGGTCTGTGTGTGCTCTGTCTTTGGATCCCACATTGGTTAGTGGTGGGAGAATTGAATTGGTTAAATAGTCTGTGAGCTCCTTAACTGTTAAGGCGCGTTTTGAGTTGCAAAGCCCAGAAGCAAACCCATGATGGACTATGTGTCCAAAGTGGACAATATCTTAACAGTGGGCCGGGTTATTGGACCTGGGGTGTTACAACAACCTAGTAACTCTGGAGCAAATTCTATTTGATGTTCTGGAATGCTGAACAATAGAATCAATCTAATCTGCTTGCTCTACAAAATTATAATTACCTTCAGATATTCAATCATTGACTCAGGGTTGAACTTTTGAGTTAGCTCAAGTTGAGATTGGTTGGATTTTGACTCTTCAATTAACTGATGCAGAAGTGTAAGAGCTTCACGGTGCATTGAATTAGACTTGTAAAGTTCTAGCAGAGCAGCATAGTGATTTTTTTTCAGAAGAATCTCCTCACATATTTTTACATCACAATAGTTAAGACCTTTTAGTAATTCTAAAGCTGCTGAAAACTGTCCAGTAAGAAGCAGAGCCTGGAGTAGGGCAGTATCCAGTGTTGCCGCCATCTCCCTGGCACCAGAGTTAATAGGAATAGTACCACACCCCTAAAGGTCAAAAAAGATAATATTACATTATAATTCAAAATTTTGATTCAAGGTATTGGCATGTTTAATGTAAAAAGATATGCAAAGAGTAACTTATCACAATATTGTTTCTGAGATTTACCACCATGCAAAAAGTAAATATTATGCACAAATACTTTTAATTTATGTGTTCATAAGGTTGAAGTTCTTAGTTTTTACCCCAATCAATGCATGCTTCAGAAAACGTATCTAGTTATGTATCATGTTAGAGCAACAAGCTCAGATTTGACTTCTCACTTACAACTAAGTCCTATAAACCAATTTAACTAAGGCAAGATAACTGGCATGATAATAATTTATCATGAGAAGGAGAGCAAAAAGGGTTCATGCTCAATGTGTAACACAGCCTTTATCATCATGAACATCAGAAGTTATACATTAGGTTTTGCAGAGTAAATGGAAACTGCAGTATTATAACACAATCACAAGAAATATAAAAAAAACTATACATCCACAGAGTATACAAATAAATACACATATGATGTGTGTCATCATATAATTAGGTGATTTTGAATTAAAAATAAAGTAATATCCAATCACATGATTATATACATAAGTGTATACTTATTTGTGTATTCAAAGTGGGTACACATAGTATTGCTCCATGAAATATACCCCAAATACAAAGATAAATTTGAAAACTCACCTTGTTTGATTTCTTAAACCTGGTTGAATCATAAGATGCAAAGGTATCACCAACAGCATCTAATATAACCTTTTCAGTTCCCTCAGCAGTGGCCTTTTCAATTACGCCGCCTCTCTTCTTTTGCAGGAACTTAATGAGAGCCATGAGAGAGTTATGGCTCATTGTTTTGGATTCACGTACTGCACTCTGGTCAGGTTCTAATTGCTGTTGTGGAGACGAGGATTCCATACCATCTGACACTCCAGATGAAGCCCTTGAGAGAGATGAAGCATCCCAAGAACTGTCCAAAATCTTCTGTGTTTCAGGAACAGTGGTTGTTTTTGGAAGAACTATTGATGGATACAAAGAGAGAACATAGGTAACATCCACTTGAGATGCCAAAAAATGCTCCATGGCCTCCTCATAGCTCCCGTTGTCAAAAAGATAGTGAGCATATCTGTAATAGGCTAAACAACTAGTTTAACTTGAATGATAAAAAAAATCTAAGAAGCATAATTGATTTATTGCTCACTGATTAACTATTAAGAATCCGCTTAAGAGTCAATTAATTGAAAACCATCCACAAAAGGAACAATAATATCAAATTACATACTAGTGATGCCCTAATCATCAAATTATGCCCCACACATTGACAATGTGCAATGGATCTCATGTCACAATATTTATGTAAGCCTAATACAGCAAGGCACAAGGTTATAATGTGTCACCTTATTTTTTATCCAGATAAATTATATCACTTTTATCAAGCAGTTATAATGTCATTGCTTATTATCTAGAGCTGGTAACCTTAAACAATATTAAAGATTAGAAGAAAAGTATAATGTTAAAAAGAAAGTATATGAATAAACCAATCATGTGGCTAGCTCCAATTCATGAACTCAACTGAAATTGATTAGGCTTTAAACAACACAGCCCAGTAGGGCCAATATTATGCAACCATAATATCCAATGGGAGGATCAGGATCCTTGGCCCATGATATCCCTGAACATGGTAGACACCCATAGTTTTATAGAACTCCAAAGCCAAAAATTCTAGTCACGTGCAAGGATTTATTCTTTTGATTCAAGCTAGACAAGAAAGGCGGAGGTTATATGATGAATTCATAATAAAGTATGATAACACATGAAATTGAACTTTTTTATGGAAAATATCAACCTTGTGTGAATTGACACCTCCTTCGCAGCTCGGAGGCTCGAATCTTCTGGGGGAAGCAGTTTGCACAAGGCCAATGCTTCCTCGAAATTTCCAGATGCTGTTAACTGTACAATCTGTGATGCAGTTACAAGCAAAACTCTTAATGGAATTCCTGAATCATTGTGTCATATTCTTTCTATGTTAGGCTACTGTGTCATGGCTTAATACATCATAAATGGTAAATACAAAATATGAACAACATTGTATCATGATTCTTCTGTTTTAAATAAGTAGTAAATCAGAAAACTTATGATGATAGCTAGAAGCCCAACAATAATATTTAAGAAAACCCTCATGTGCTCTTGCATGTTGACTGAACACAATACAATCATAAACATAAATACAAAGTATTATAATGTAATTAATAATATATGGATTTGAAATCAAGATCAAAAAGTCAACTTGATTATTATGGCAAGTTAAGTTACCACTTGGCCTAAAAAATAAGGGCCCCAACAGCAATATTCAAGCTTTAACAATCTGAAATCTTATGATCAGTCAAATAGTTATCTTATTATTCATCCACTAAGCCAGAATGTAATACACGCACACTGAGGTCATTCAGATACCTCATACAATTAGCATTATTAAGAAAGAAAAGAGAACTTAAATACCTGTACACCAAGAGGAACAGGAAAAAGCCCAAAAACAGAATTTTCTGATGCAACAATAATGGCATTACTGTTTGGGACAAGATGGCAAACATTTTGGAGAACAACTGTCTGTATCATTGGATATGGAGCTCGAAGAGATCGAATCTGAGAAAAAAGCGTAAAAAAAAGGCATAAATGCCCAAACTTTCTGCATGAATGCAAAAGTAACCACAGAAAGATTCAAGTTTTCTATATACTTAAGTTACCTCAACACGACTAGGCAACAGAGCTATTGCATATGGCTTCTGAATGATAACAGTAGTGGGTGCCTCAGACCAACAAATCCTGTCAGCTTGAAGAAGCTTACCATTTTCGTCCACAAAGACCCCAATATTCTCCTAAAAGCACAAAGAAAGCACATACGTTTTATATCTAGCAAGCAAAGAAAAGAATTCTATTCACGAAGTTTCAAAACTTTTGAAAATTGACTATTAAATTACTGGTGTTTGAAATCCCCAAGACAGAACTCTATTCAAGAACACATACTTACACAGTGTCTACAATAACAAGTTCATTCTGCAAATTTCAAACATGGGTAGTTCTTGACATGTCATTGAAATGCATTTTAACACACAAAAACATAAAATCAGAAAGCAAGAGTTGCTAGGTTCAGCTCCAAATTAGACTAAATGTCATGGACACAGTAGTGATGATCTTAAAAAGTTATTTACATACCAAATATAATCATCTGAATATAACAGCCAAGGAAATGTATTCATAAGGCAGCAACAAAACAAAATGGTCAGAAAAGTACCTTCCCAAGAAGAAGTTCACCAGAAGGAAGTGAGATAACTAAGGGCTGTGCAAGTCTGCCAGAAGGAAAGACCTCAGACAATACACCATTTGTCGAATTCAGTATCTTGTATTCTTTTCTGATTGCTATACATATATTTTCACCACACCAAGACATTGACTTTACCGTATCCGGCACCCCAAAATCTTTTACCTCCACAAATCCACGTCCCCCTAAGCCAGCACATTCAAAGTAATTAGTGAATTTATTTTAGAATCCTAGACCTGTAGGAGCATAGCATATGCCCGACCACTTAACTAACATCTCGAGCTCTTCCTCTCACACACAAATTAATAAGCTTGTATTCGAAGCAGACGAGAATAATATCACATTATGCTCCAAATAACTATAGATATGCAACAGATTTTAAACTTCATGTAACAAAATAAATCAGTAACTAAATCAAACAATGAATAGAAGTAATTACCATCGTGTCTGAAAATATAAACCTTCATTTGTCTGGCGAAACACAAAAAGCCTCTCCGATCATCCCAGGAAAATACATTAGCACCTTTAGCTTTCGTTAACACAGCAATAGTCTCCAAATTAGGGAGTCTATGAAACGCGATAGATTCCGAGAGCGATAAGAGAAGCTCTCTAGAAGCTAATACCTCCATCGACAAAATAGGCTTCTTCGAGAAACCACCAACAGTTCTCTCCAAATCATATTGTTCCTTGCGCAGGGCATGGTGATCAGACAATGAAGATCGGTCGGAGTCGGAGGATTCCGGACCGTAAATTTTGAGTGATCCATCGGAACAGCCGAGAAGAAGTTTCGAGTCGTACGATGCGATGGCATTGATTTTCGGCGAGAAATTGGTAAGGAGCTGGAAAGAATCGTATGCACCATGTACCATTATTATCTCTATCGTTTATCAATCTTACATATCTGGCTTTCTCATAGTCATAGCAAATGTTTTGGGTTTGCACAAAAATTTAATTTGGGCGGGTAACAAAAGAATACCTGAAAAATTGTTTAATTATAATGGATACGTATAAATTCGCATATATTATTTTATTTACGCTAAAGGACTATTTCCCACCTAAAATCAAGTTTCATCATGTTAATTTTAAAAATCTTATTTATTCACCCATAAGAGATTAAAATTAATGATTTCAAAGATAAAATCGTTATTTTATCTGTAATATTAAAAATAAACTTAAATTTGATTTCATTTTTCCCCCTAAATCCTAAAAACTAACAATTTCTTCTAACCCAAGTTTTCAAAAATAGCATTTTCTCTCCTAAGGTTTTCAATTTTTCAGATTCAATTTTTTGATGACGTTTTTTCCTCTCCAACGACCTTCAAGCGACATCTCTTTCTCTTCGACGTGGTCTCCTTCCGATGGTCCTTTTCGACATCATTGTTGATGAAAACGATTCGTCTTCGTAAAAAATGAAGATGATTTGCCTTTGTCTAGACGAAGACGATGCCAAGGAGAATCGTCAAAAGGAGGTCATGTCGGAGAGAAAGAGATGTCACCTGGAGATCGTCAAAGAAGAAGAAACATCATCAACAAATTGAATTTGAAAAATTAGAAACCCTAGAGAGGAAAATACTATTTTTGGAAACTTTAACAGGGAGAAAATTATTAATTTTTAGGGTTGAAGGATGTAATGATATAATTAATGGACTCAGCTAATTTTAATTACACATAGATAGGTAAATAAGATTTTCAAAGTTAATGAAGAGAAACTTGAGAAAAGAATATACTTTGGGTGGAAAATAGTCCTTTGGCCTTTTATTTATAATACAATTAACAGATAGGAGACATAAATTAGTTGGATGTTTGATTAAATTAACACGGCGCGAGACTATTTCCCACCAAAGGTTTTATGTTTTCCCAAAACCTCATTTGCGTCGTTTGAAAAACTCAAAGTCTTAACTATAAGTTGTTAATGTAGATTATTTATATTAGAGTAAGGTTAAAATAATAGTTTTATCCTTAAAAAATAAAATGACAAAAATACCCTTTAATATATATGCATAAATTGTGTAAAAAATATACATTTAAGTTAAGAGAAATTACCAACTTGCCCCTTAGAATGCAATAACCAAACAACTGCTTCTGAATTTGGCGCTTCTTTAATTTGTTTTGTTCATGTGAATTGAATTGATTCATAAGCTTTATTAATCTGTTAATTATCATGGATGTCAGTTTAGATCGATCTGCTTTATATGATGACTATGCTAATTTTTTTGTTTAAGAATTTCATACAGTTTGATGGATTACATGCACACTGAAGCATATATGTTATACGGTTTCAATTTGGAGTCAATGCAAAACCAATATACAGAACAGAATGCATGAAAGGTTTAACCTAGGAGTGCATGGAAATGTTTAAAAGCGGTTAATCCAACAAATTGTAATATGAAATCTCAGGGTTCAAAAAACAGCAACAAAAAACGATTTAGGTTGTCGTTGGTCATAGTCCTCGGTGGAAATATTAGTTCATTCACCTTTAATGATAAAATTAGATTCAAACTGAATCAAATTCAAGTTCGCTTGAGCTTAACTTACATATAATAGAGCTCGAGCTTATTATGTTTGAGCTTGAACTCGATTCGAGTTTAATTCGGCTAGTTTTTAGTTCGAGTTTTTAATTAATTTGTTATTAAAATAACGTCGTTTTAATACATATTAATTAAAACAATATCGTTTTATATCAAAATTTTTTATTTATAAACTTTGATGAGCAAACTCGAACTCAAAATTATTGGCTCAAACTCAAATTCGAGTTCGCTCAAACTTACTTAGAGTTAACTTGTTTTAAACTTATTCAAATCAAATTTAAATATAAATTCAAATAAATTCGATTTAAATCTATCCTTATTTAATAATATTGTTATAAGTGTTATTGTTGTCGTGTTTGCAATCGTTGTTTACCATTAACTGATTTTGGAACTCACAATGCACTTATATTTTGGGGAAAACTCAAAAAGAAAACGAAATGAGAGAGAATGAAATAAACGTTTTCCTTTATTTAAAAAGCGTTTAAATTTTCATTCTTTCTCAAGCAAATAAAAATTAATTTGTCCGGTGTTTTTTTTTTCAAAATCTTGTTAAATGGCAAAAACGCCCCCACTTTTGTCCAAATTTCGTTGACCAATTGCTTTTAAAATTCTCCATAGCGTTGATTTTTGCCTAAAAAATTTGAATCGTCGATTTAAAAAATTATTGCGTATTTAATACGTCTGCAAATCGACGCCATTTTCCTTTGGCACCCACGTGTCATTTCTTCATTATGCCACTCCCACCATCACAAATAAGTCGTCCAACGAATCGCCAAAAACATGGTCTTCCTTCAAAAGTCTTGCCATGCGTTAACATGGGAGGAATTGTCGTGTGGGAAAAAAATCTGCCGCATTTATAATTTATCAGATTTCGTTTTAATAAACGAAATTTTTAATTCCTTAACTTCGTTGATAATAAATCGACACCCTTTTCATTTACCCCACACGTGTCCTTATTTCATTCTGCCACGCTATCCATTACAAAACAATTCGTCGCACGAATCACTAGAACGTGCTAAAAACATGACATTCGTTCAAAACACTTGCCATGCCACACATCAGGACGGGATGCATTTATTTATTTATTATTTATCAGATTTTGTTTTAATAAATAATTTTTTATTATCTTAACAACGTTGACAATAAAACGCACGCAGATTACTTAAATGTCCCTGTGCACTAACAAAATCTCTTAATACTATCAGTGTATAGGTGAGATTTTAAATTTTTCAGGTGGCATGGATAGAATTTTGAAAAAGTATCAAACCTTGGTTGAAAAATAGTCTTTTGGCCAAATTAATATTTCATATAAAATATTTGTTTTAAAATATATATTAATAATATATTAAAAGTTTTTATGTAATTTATTGATAAAATCAATTAATTAAATTATTTTTAAAATTTTTGATTTTATTAGCAATACATTTTTTTAAAATTATTTTTACTGTTACTGTTATTATAATTAAAAACGATATATTGTTATTTTTGGTGTATATTCAACCAAACATGCAACAAGAAACCAAAAATCAAAAACTATTTTTACTGTTCATGTGGTATGAACAGTTTTTTTGTTCTTGCAGTTTAACCAACCAAATCAACTCTAAATCCAACCGAATTCATTTCATCATAATCACAACACAATGAACTTTCTTTCAAGCTATGGACGTACACAATTGGAGTAGATTAAGACAATCAAATTACAAGTAAAATACAGTGGCAGAAATGGTAATTATGTTACAACTATCTGTCATAATCAAAATTAACACACATACACACTCTAATTTGGATTTCTAAGGAAACATAAAGTGTAACCAACGCATAAAGGAAAGTTCCACCAACCTTGGGGCCTTCCACCACCAATCTTCCACCAAGAATGATTGGATAAAGGAAATAAGAAAGAGAGCCAACAAAACTCCTTCAAATTTTCATTCCAAAGTAAAAAAATTGCATTTTACAAAGCATAACCACTTTATATGGGAATAAGTGGTGGCAAGATATATGTGTACATAGCCTTTTAATAAATTAGTTCACCCTAGCCCTTAATTCACTCTAAACCACACAAAATAAGTCATGTCATACTTTAAATAAATGTAATAGGACAAAATGTTACTATTATTCCATAAAAAGTGGGCTCTTGTCTTCACCAAAGCTCTCTTTTCATCCAATTTCGTTCAACTCTCCCAATTGGGCTTTGAACACCTTTTTGGGCTTCAAAATGGAGTGATGGATGGTTGTAACTTCACTTGGGCTTCTCAAAATGATGCTTGGACGTTTGGATCATTGATGGACTTCAAAAGTTACACTTTTGGATCAATTGGAGCAAACTATTCATTTGGACCTTGGGTGGATGTAATAAGACTATATCCAAAAGTGGTTTTGGGCCAAAATTGAAAGTGCAATGCTTTCTTTGGCTTGGGATTTACTGGAACTTCATTCTTCTTGACTTCAAAGGTTGCATGGAGACTTAAGGATGACTTGGAACCCAAAAATGACAATGGAGTCGCATATACATCAATTTTACAAATTTAATAAGAATAAAAAAATAACAAAAATAAGAAATCTTTTAATACATAATATCATGATATTATTTGTCATGTCATCTTTACAGTAAAATGTTGTCATAATTTTTTATTATTTAACCAATCAAGATGTATCAATCAAATAAATCTTAAAAACGAAATCCCAAATGAGACTAGAAGAGAGATTATCGTATTTTAGAGAGATATAGTAGAGGGAGAATGGAGAATTTCATAGAGAAAGAAATTCGAGATAATAAAGAAGTATATTTAATAATTATATAGTGATATTAATTATATGATAGAATGATGAATTTAGATGTTATCCCAAGGTCAATTAACATAATCAAGTAGAGCCATGCACAGATTATGACCTTTTTTTGGGCAAAATTTTAAAGGAAGGTCTTACAAGTCAAATTCAAGACACTATTGGTTTGTGAACAACCAAAGTTGATGAAGTTGAGGCAAGAAAGTCACGATTCACTTGAAATATTGTAAGTTAACCGGTTGATTTACTTACATGTGGTTCCCCGTGACAAGATAAAGAAAGACCAAAAAACTTATTCCCACTAAGGTTTAGTCAAATCTTAAGGTTTTACTTGTAAAGTTTTAAACTTTTAAATATCCCCTATTTATCATCGGTTAGAGTTAATAAAATCTGTTAAATCTAATAGTAAAATTATCAATTAATATTTAATATTAAAAAAATAAAATTATTCTATTTTCATCCTTTAATTTTAAAAACTAACAATTTTTTTTCAAACTTAAGTTTTGAAATAAACATTTTTCCCCTTAGGGTTTTTGCATTTGGGGAGAAATTATTGGAGGAAAGAAATGCAAACCTTTGGGGGAAAATGTGACTTTTTAAAATTTATGTTTGAGGAAAAATTATTAATTTTTAAAACTAAAGAATATAAATGAAATAAAATTTTATTATTTTTAATATTAAAGATTGAATATAACTATACCTTTAAATTTAACAAATTTTAAATTTTTAAATTTTTAAATTTAGGAGGTGAAAATTCGAGAATTCACTAAACCTTTGGTGGGAAATCTTAATGGTTTATTTAGATTCTCACCAACCATACCCTGTAACATTATAAATTCATCTCGTCCCGTAATTCCGGCCAATAACCTTTGAGTTTTTGCATTTGATTCCCATCACCATAGTTTGTCGTTTTGGATTAAAATCTTGATTAATAACAAGTTGATGATCCACTGTTATATTCTGTCACGTTGAAATTTAGTGTCGTTTCTTGGTTTTCCCGTGATTAGAGGAGGATACAACCTAAAAACCTTTGAATTTTCAATTACCTTGTAAAACCACTAGTTGAAGCCCACTTGCCGTTGTTTAAGGAATACCAAACAAAATTTCAGATAAAAGATTTTAGATCAATTATGAAGACAGTATTGCTATTCTGAATTCAATCAAAAAATTATGAATATTTATTTTAAGTATATAAATACGTACATATTTATATGTATTATTATATAATTTAATAATTTTTAATTAAAAAATAATATTTAATTATACAATAATACATATAAATTTGCACGCAATTATCAACTGTCCAAAAACTTCCCCATTGTTTCTTCGGCATTTCCGATGTTGTACACGGATTATTCTCACGTGCTTTTCAACTTTTAATTGTTCCAGGAGACATTATCGGGAACCCGAAATCCATATTTTGTTCACATTTTTTCTTTACATGTCTACTGTAGGCAACCTATAATATTGTATGAGAAAGACAGACCAGTTCAAACTGAAAATTTTTACGGATTTTTTATTCAGAGCATGCTAGTGGGTTCATTTCTTTTTATAAAGTTTAATTTTCTACAGACAGAGAAACCCGACATGCGTAACTTTACAAGAAAGACATTGTACTTGCAATTGATAGATTATTTAGACTTCAAAAAGAAAGAAAAACATCGACATAGTGATCCTTAATCTTGCTAATGAATGTAGTCAATTTAATATGTAATGACTGTGAAGTTTCAGCCAACTTGCACCACCCCATAAACCACGTTTCTGGCCTGGTCGCTGCTACCATGGCAATTGCTGAGCAACTTCCCATCTCCTTTTCTTTCCTTTTACTTGACTCTTGAGTCAGCCGTTTACGTGCTTTTCTTGTTTGAGAAACTTTCTTTAATTATTCCATTTGTGTTGTGTTTCATATTTACTAAGGATTTTCAATTACGTTTTTTTCTTTGATCATAAAATTATATTGGATTTCTGCCAGAAAATTAATAGATGGAATCGGATCAGCGTTCTTCTTCCACCTCTTGGACAGCCATGCAGAATAAATTGTTCGAAGATGCTTTGGCAATACACGATAAGGATTCACCTGACCGGTGGCAAATTATTGCCAAGATTGTTGGTGGTACCAGCCCTGAGGAAGTCAAAAAGCGGTATGAAATTCTTGTAGATGACATCAAGAACATAGAGTCTGACAGAGTTCCCCTTCCTGATTATAAAGCAAATGAAAGCACCAGTGAGGGACTCAACATTGTTAGTAACGAAGACCAAACCGAGCAAAGGTGACAATTTTTTTTCTCTCTTTTCTGTACTATCTCATCCCTTCATCATTTGCACTCTGACACACCAGTATCCTCCAAGTGAAACTGCTCGCAAGTACGCCTGAAAGTCTGTCAATAATTGCTTCTACTTTGATTTCCTCTGCAGGCTGAAGCATCCAAGGCCGTAATTGAGATTTTAACAAGAAGATCGAATATTTGGCATTTACTATATATGGATCAGTGATGAGAAACCAATGGTCATTTTCTTGATCATTACCTTTAGATTGAGACAAATTTACTTCAAGACCTCCATTATTCTGCTCTTATTTTGTTCTTCTCTATATATAGACAGTATGTTTCTGTAATTCGTAAGCTTCAAGGAAGAATCTTCAAATTTCTCCCAGTAAACGTGGTTGTTCAATTTACAGATGAATTTTCCCTTTCTATATATTCATGATTGATTGCCATAATAACACAATATGTAATTTGAAACCAGTAAGATTTCAATGCATTCTGGAAATCTCTGATGTTGGCGTTATTGAAAAGGGTTCTTTGATCCAAAATCATTGAACAGTCGATGGTGTGTATTGCCTGCAACAATTATGATTTTTTGGCAGAGTAAGTCCTTAAATATATTTGTGTGATGCAAAAGATACTCGTTAGGTGGGTAGATTCAATGGAGATATTGGCTAGAAACTCACCTTCTAAATATAAAGGTTGAATTGAATTAATTTGTCTTGTTTTTTTATGCATAAATGAAGCCCAAATTCATCCAATCGAGCACATTGTGTTTTTATCCAAGTTCAATCGATTTTAAATTGAGGTTGGGTTGAATTTACATAAGAGGAACTTTCAAGTTATGATCTAAGACATTGTGTCAAGTTTAATTTACGCAAGTTTCAAATTTAATAAATTCAAATCGAGTTTAAATTGTCTCACCATTCATAAAAAGTTAAGCACGACTATACTATTATTCGAATTTAATTTGAATCGAATACATCATCATTGGGAATATACAAACTAAAATAGAAAAACTCAAGAGTGATTATCATAAACCTCCACACCGGTGTTAGGTTTTCTAAAAAAAAAAAAAAAAAGAGAAAACCTCCCGGAGGTATAGAAAAAGAATCCCCTAAACCCTCTCCTGAGGTGTCAATTATCATCATGTACCTCCCTTCTACGTCCTCTAATGGAAGAATTATATAGAAGAAGGCAAAATGTCTGAAATGCCCCAACTAGAGTAGAAGTCAAGCAACTTTTTTTAACTGCAAAAAAGAAATTGATTTACCATTGGATGCCAACGGTGTTAAAACTCCAAGCGTTTTCAAATTTGGCCAAACAACTCTTGTCGACCCAAAACTTTGATGAAGTAAAAATTTCATACCTTCAAGTGTAAAAAGTCTAATTTCTCATCCAACATCTATTTTTACTAGTGAAAATCATTAAATGGAAAGGTAGAAATGTTTTTTTTAATGTGTATCTAGTGTAGATATATTAAATGTGTCAGGTCAAATGTCTAAGTAATTTGACACAACATATCCCGACTTAATACCAAAAAAAAAAATTATGTCAAACCTGTAACTTTAACAAACTATGTCTTGGGTCATGAGATAAAACTTATAGGTCAATCTGATATAGTTCAATATTATTGAACCAATTTTTAAAATTTGTTTGGATGGATAGTCCAATTTGGTACAACTCACTATTGTAGTGAGCAAAAAAATTAATTTTACATAATTAAAAAAATAAAATATTTATTTTTTGGGCCGACTTGTTAAAGACCCATGGGGGCACGGTTTGGAGGCTTTGGGCCATGTCTCAAGCTTTGAGTTTTTGTTGAATCAACCTAACACAAAAGTTTGTCGAGTGGTGGATGTTGGCAAAACCCAACACATGAGCCCAATGGGCCGTACCATGATCAGTTGACTAGACCCAACCTAATATATTGCCACCTCTTGTCTAGTTTACTAATTCACAACTCTTAAAACAAATGGGGCACAAGTGGTAGCTTGTCTAGTGTACTAATTTGCAAAAGTTGGAGTATTCATGTGATTTTGTAAATAAAGTGGGGGAATTGTAGGGTGCTAATTATGGATGAGACAGACCTCTTTCGCACACCTCATCTATGGCCAAAAGACTAAATACCACCCACGGTTTGGTAAAATCCTAACTCTCATATATTAACTTTCGAAAATCCAAATATCTACCATTCTTGTTAATGTTATGATAAAAATATTATTTAGCTACAAATATTTAAAAAAAAAACTAAAAATTATCAAATTTCCTTCTTTAGTTTAAAATCTAATAATTTCTTTCCTCACCCAAAAATTGAAAAGTAGTAATTTCCCTCTAAGGTTCTTTTACGTCACCACTTTCCAGCAAACCTTGCCGTCTTCGACCATATTCTCTCTCTCTCCTGGCTTCTCTCTCCCTTCCAATCTTTCTCCCTCCCTCTCTGACTAGCCTTGTCATTGACGAAGATTTATCATTTTCGTCTCCAACAAAGACGACCAATGAGGGAGGGAGAGAGAATGTGGTCGGAGATGGCAAAGTTCGTCAGAAAAAACCTTAGAGACACTTTTTAAACTTTGGATGGGGGAAATTGTTAGAATTTTTAAAATAAAGGGGTAATTTGATAAATTTTTATTTTTTAATAGTTTTAACTAAATAACATTTTTAGCTTTAACCCTAACAATGAATTTTAACAGAATAGTAAATATTTAGATTTTTAAAAGCTAACAAGTAGAAATTTAAGATTTCACCGAACCTTGGGTGGGAATAAGTCTTTTGGTCCTCATCTACTGTTTAATATACTAAGAATGGCAAGTGAAAAGTTGACTAGATAGGGTTCATTTAGGGCTGGATTCGAGTCAAGCCCATTCGAGCTCGAGCTCGACTCGAACGAGTTTGAAACAAGCCAACCTTAAGCTAGCTCGAGCTAATGTTTTCGAGCTCGAGCTTAATTGTCAAAGAAGCATTAGGAAAGAAAAGCCAGAAGAATTGGTAATGGCCCTAGGGGTGGCAAAAGAATCATTTCTTTACTAGATATCTCCCTTTCACATATCTTACGATCTTGTACACATGCTTGACTGGAACGGTTAAATTTAAGGTTGTTACAGTTTATGATGCTTTATCAATATTTAGTGCACAGTTTGTCAGCTTATGCATTTCATCTACTATATATAGAAATCTCAATTTTGTTTCATAATGTGGAAGTCTAGATTTGCTGGTGTTATACATGTTTATTTCCATGACATAGCTGATGAAGTCATGGATAACCTGGTGAAGTTTTGTTGCATAATCCTTTTAAGATTCTATTCAATCTGCCAGTCTTTTACTGAATGTTTACCTACTCCATTTTCGGAAGTATTGAGCTGTGGTCAGATAGATGAAGGAATTAACCTCAATGTTGCTGGAAGTCTTCTGCTGGAACAACCATTAACATTGCCCTTCGTTGAAGCAGCGGTCTGCCTTTCTACCTCCCTCTGTGTGTGTGCGTACAATGATTCATTTAGTGTCATTTTTTTGGCTTATTTACTATCCAATCAAGTAGTAGTTTTAACATGTTGACTTTAGTCTATTTCAGAGAGACACTTGCTTTGTATCTTCTGATATTACTTAGCATATGTCATTTTGTTTTCGGCAGGTAGGGAGAACTGATACTGTGATGAGACTTTCCAAAGCTCTAACCAAAAAGTTCATCCGGGAAGCTCTATAGTAGTGCTTTTGAACCATCGGCCATTCCAATTATAGTGTTGCAGAGTTGTGGGATTCAACCCATCTTAGAATGCTATTATATATTTAGATTTTGGTATCTGAATACTTGGCCGTAGGGAAGTGCCTCAGCATCAATAATATTATGCTCTAAATTATACGGGTTCAAAATAAATCTTTTTTTTTTATAAATAATATCAAACTAATAAACAAATTTTGCTTAAACATTTGTTAAAAAAAAAATCAATCATGATACTCAAACTTATAATGATTAGAACATATAATTTCTAAAAAATAACTATTTACTTGATTTTAATGAAATAATTAGATGAAAAAAAGTTTTTATTTCATGATATAGAAAAAAAAATATAATTTTGTAAATTATTCCCTATAGAAGACATTTAAATAAATATGAGATACATTTTTTTCTTCTTTTTCATTTTATTTTCAAATTTATGTTTTCTTTACAAACTTTTAGAAATTTATCTACTCTAATATAAAATAAATAAATTATTCAAAAATAATTAAATTTTTTAAAAATACTCATATTTTGATCAAACTCGATTATATCGATTTTAATTAGTTTATCTAATTCACCAATTTTAACCGGTTTGATTAAGTCAATAAGTAAACTGGTTTTAATGTTAATTTGATTAGATTTAGAGTCAACTTTTAATTCTATCTGTTGAACTGATCAATTCAATTTGGTTTTCAAAATAGTAATATTAACACAACAGAAACAATGAACCCTCCCAAAAAAGGTCCATTAACAACTCACGCTCACCATTACTGATGGGAAAGATAGCACCAAAAAAGCTAATGTCTATTTAGACTTGTACAATCAATACATAAGAATTAATCAATATCTCTTCGTAAACACAAAATTCTCAAGATAAAGTTAAAAAGTGAAAATATACTCATTCATGTAATCAGCCACGATGACACCGAAATGTAAACCTAAAAAAAAAAAAAATAAGGGGTAGAATTGACCGTATCAAATCTTATTTCTCTCTAGAACGATATAACTCTAGCATCCAAACAGCTAGTTAGAAGCGGAAAATCTAGAGAAAAGGCACGCCCGCCCTTAAGTGTCTTATTAGCCTCTCTGCCCTGCTTCAATCTCCCAATATTTCTATCAAACGACGGCGAATCAACCGGTCACCTGAAACAACGAGGATTTCGGTAACGCCCTAACCCTTTCCAAATTTTGCTTCATTTAAAATTGCATCATTCTCGTCGTAATCATCTGTAACATCTAGGGCTGGGTCACTCGACAGTGCCCACATGTTTGGCTATTTTTTCGTTTGAAACCTTCTTCTTCAAATTCTAATTTTTGGATGAAATTTCTCTTGGCGTATGCTGGACATTGTGCGTGTGTGTGGCTGCTACTATAACAACACTTTTCGCTGTTGTGCACCGTTTTTAATTAAATTACATGTATTGGTTGAGCCTCGATGCCGAAGTTGTTCTAGTTGTCTTATAACCCAGTCTTTAGTTCATTATTGGCAGAGCTTTTTTTCCTTGTGTCTATTATAGCTTCAATTGAAATTTACAGTAGTTACTCCTCCAAATATATAAAATGTTTATGTCTAAATCACAGGTCATTCATGTCCTCGAGTTTAATAGTAGGTTTTCTTTCAACTTTGATGAATGTAAACTTGACAGTGTTGATATATAAGTGTTCTTAACAATATTGGTAGTTTCTGTTGCTTTTAACATTAACTGTTTTAGTACTAGATTCTATTGTCTGAAACATAAACTGTTTAGTACTAGGTTCTAATGCTTGGAACATAAACTGTTTTAGTACTCCATTCTATTGTCTGAAACATAAACTGTTTAGTGCCAGATTATATTGCTTGAAACATAGACTGTTTTAAGTACTAGAATCTATTGCATGAAACATAATCAAAACCTAAACTGTTTTGGTACTAGATTCTATTGCTCAAAATGTAAACTTTTTAGGTACTAGATTCTATTGCTAGAAACATAAACGGTTTTGGTACTAGATTTTATTGCTTGAAACATAAACCTTTAACGTTTTGAAATAATGTACTATATCACTTTATATTTAAGTTTCAAAATCTTTTGTTTTCCAAAATTCCTACTTCCTAATTTTTTTCACAACAAAAATTTATGAATGGGAACTGGAATAGGACCACTAGTTGGGTTTTAATTTACTGATTAGTAACTTTTGTAATGTGTTCACGTTTGATTTCTGGACATTGGGTTTTAATTTACTGATTAGTAACTTTTGTAATGTGAACACGTTTGATATCAGGACATTGGGTTCATTTACTGATTAGTAACATTTGTAATGCCTACACGTTTGATTTCAGGACATTGGATTTTAATTTACTGGTTGGCAACTTTTGTAATATGTATACATTGGGTTTCAGGACATTGGGTTTAATTTACTGATTAGTAACTTTTGTAGTGCCTACACATTTGATTTCAGGACATTGCGGTGATTTGTAATGGAAGCCAGATTTTTTCGCTTTCTAAAGATTGTAGGTGTTGGGTACAAAGCCAGAGCTGAATCAGAAGGCCGTCTCTTATTTCTCAAACTGGGGTACAGTCATGAGGTTGAACTTACTGTTCCTCCAGCTGTACGTGTTTTCTGCTTCAAAAACAATGTAATTTGCTGCACTGGAATTGACAAGCAAAGGGTGCACCAGTTTGCCGCTTCTGTCCGTAGTTGCAAGCCTCCAGAAGTTTACAAGGGCAAGGGTATAATGTATATTGATGAAGTTATCAAAAAGAAACAAGGAAAAAAGTCAAAATGATGGTGGATATGCGAGGTTCTGATTTGCCATGTTTTTGCATCTTTATCCGGCTTTATCAGCAATCTCATGATCCGTAATACTAAATTGATTCTTAGCTTAAAATAGAGCATCCGTTTGGAACTTCTAGGGATTTTGATAATGTTCTTGCACCTCTATGTGGCTTTGTTAGCAATGCCATATTATGTAAAACTAAGTTGATTCATTGCTTAAATTAGAGCATCTTTTTGGAACTTCTAAGGATTTTGATGAGGAGCTTTGCAATATTTGAACGCATAATCAATAAATCACCAGGAGCTGTGTATCATCTTTCCAAGGTTTTGCTATTGGAATCAATTTAGTAAAACTTCTCGATCGAAATTTCTTTGGACAAATTTGAAGTTTAATGTTTCTATTTATTATCTGAGAAGCTATTTATCCAATATTGGCTTGGTTCAGAGAATTAGGTGGTCTTTCTTGTACAGACAGAGTTTTATACTTGTGCCAAGGGGAGTAGATGGAGTTGTCCCATTCCATAGCCGAAACACTCAAACAGGCGAACACTGGTATGTGGATAACTGTTATGTCTCAGCCCGTTGGCATACGCTTAAGGTTTGTCAGTGATCCTTGCTGCTTGGAGTCTCAGAAATTAACTTCTATATCTGATAGTAGGCTGATATGTTGCTCTGTACGTACAAGGAATGGAAAATTTATTTTCAAGAGGTCACATTTTATTATTACAGTGGGCTTTTCCGAAATGTTTCATAGCTCCTTTTGGTTACCTCTGATGTGATAACATGGTTCATATTTGCTCTTCCCAAACTACTATTTCTTTCAGGATAAAGTGGCGGATCATTTTTCTCTGGCGGGAAAGTCAAATTCGGCTAAAAATCTAAATTAAGAGTTAGAGTGAAACTATTATTTTAATAATAATATTTAAAAATATATAATTTATTATATTATCTTGTTAGATTTTAAAAGTTAATAAATTTATTATTTTTAAGTTATTTATTTTAAAAAGTCATATTCTCTCTCTCAAAATTTAAGATTTTTTTATTTATTAGAAAAAAATCTAAGGTTTTTTCCTTTCATCTCTGATGACTATCTCTAGTATTGATAATCTTCTCTTTTCACTTTAAACTATCATTGAAGTTAGTTATGACCTTTTTCTCACCCTAAATTGTCGTCTAAATGATTTTCATTCGGATTTATCAAATTCAGATGAAAATCATCTGGATGACGAGTCTCATGGCCTGATGTAATTATTTTAAAATGTTTTTTTATGTTTCTTATTATATTAATTAAAAATTATTTTTTCTTGAAAAAGTTAATGAATAAAAATATAATTATAATAAAATAAAGATTATCTTGAAATCTTCTAATACTTAATATGAAAATAATAATCGAATTAATTTTTATATTATTTAATATATCATCATTAATAATAAAAAATTATTATTATTTATTAATTAAATAAAATAATGAATAATAAAAAAGTATATTAACCTTTATTCACCGACTGCCAACACCTCTTTCACTTATTTTCTAGGATCATTTTATCCGGTCCTCCCAAACATTATGAAGATTCGTTAATTGATAGAGACAATGGAAAGGCACGAATCAAGATTTCGTGAATAGGAGGCTAGACGATAAAGAGATGTATGTCCCACTCCAACACATCATATCATAACCGTTTGACCCCAAAATCCACTTGGCTCCTTTTAATGCCTTCTCCCCATAATTAATCGTTGGAGTCTTGCATAAATACGGCAATCTTTGACCGGTAGGTAATCCATCATCCCTCAACTGCACCTCTCTGTGTACGTACTTTTTACCTAACAGTCACCTAAATCAATCCAGTTATATATGTACAACTTAAAAAATGTGGATATCTATAACTATTTTTTTACCATGAAATTTCCATTCGGTTGCCAGACTGGGGTAAAAATACGACACTCTGAAGTAAATTTTAATTGATAAAATATGAAAAAGAATAGTAAATTTGTCTTTATATTTTATGTTGTTTGAAAATAAGAATATTGAATTAATTAAATAATTTATAAATTTTTTAAAATAAATTTTGAATTATAAAATTTAAAAATATAACTATGATAGGGTACGTATTTAAAATAGATAATATCTTGATAGTGAACAATCTCATATTGATAAAATACGGGAGAAATGTTGAGTTTATCTATATATCTCATATCTTATGGGGATAAGAAGATTGAATTAGTTAAATATCATGTGAATTTCTTAAACTGTTAAGACGTATTTTAAATTGTAAAACTCAAAATTAAAACTATGATAGATTGTATGTTCAAAGTGAATAATATTTTAACAATAAACCGGCCTATTAGATCAAAGACATTATAAAAAAAAACGTTATGTTAACATTCTTTAGTCATCTGCAAAAGGTTTGAACTAGATTCAAAGTGTTAAAGAGAAAGAAGTTATTATTATAAGAGGGACAAAATCAATAGTTTCGTAAAGAACATGTACTGATGTGGGAAGACTAAATCCAAGTGGATGATACCTCTCCCTAGATTGGAGCATTCTATACTTTTGAATCTTATTTACATTAAAACAAACCGTTTGATGAAAATAATTACAGCAACCAGCTTATACTAGATTATCCCATGTTTAGTAAAGCGTGATACTTGCTTTTATGAGTTGAATATTAAAGAGATCTTAGCTCTTTTTAACCATCATATTATAGCAATGTTTTACTATTAATTAATATTAAACCATGTACATGTGCGGAGTAATATTATGTGTATCTATTTTGAATACATAAATGAGTACACACTTATGTGTGTTATTATATGATTGAGTGTTATTTTATCTTTAATTTAAAATCATCCAATCACACATGGAGTGTGTGTTTATTTGTGTACTTAAACTGGATATATATAGTTTTTTTTTTTTTGGCTGTGTGTGTACTTCATGTCTCACCTTAGCAAAATTCTTAATCTTGCTTATGTGATAGTAATATTATACTTTCCAAAATTTTATCTCAAAAATATTAATTTATTCATTTATAATGCTATATAAAAAATTATGAATTAGGCTTTAGAAGGGTAATAATCAAATTTTGAAATAATCCACTTCCATTAATGTTTCAATTTTTAAGATATTTTCACAGTACTTAACTTCATTACTTGTGAGATTTGTACAGTGGAACCGCACCTTAATCTTTTTATAGGGTGGGAAGGAAAGAGGAGAAAGAAGGGTTAATCTTTAGATAAGAAAATAATTAGAAGTTTAGAAGACTAAAGCGAAAATTTTCTTTAGAGCCATATTTGAAGCTGTAGTCTGAATGCCTTCCTTAAGAGGGGACAATTAGAGGTTACAGAGAGTCTTAAATTTCATGTAATGATACTGACAGTAAGTATCTTTTTCATGACGGCCTAAGAGGAGTTTCTTTTCTCCAGCAAGGTACCAGTTCCTTTATAAACATTGGTCCATTGGGTCATATCTCTAACCCTTTAACTTTTCTCTATCTTATTTCAATATTATTACTTTAATCTTACCTGGCACTGGAAAGAAAAAACATCCTGTCAACAACAAAATCACTAGAACAATTCCAATTCCAATTCCAAACGCTTTCAAACTCCAACCAAAGAAACCAAAACATTTAAAATCCTTGAAAACACAGATATAGAGAAGAGACATTCCAGTTGTATCTTGTTGCTTTTGAGGAATGAATATTTATGTGCTCAATATATACAGTGTTCAAAGCTCATTATTAATTTAGCGTCTCTAGGGCTTGTTTACTAACACATTTGCATGCATGCATGCAAGTTTCGACGATGCCTAGTGGGCATTTTCTTGATTAGTGAAGTGGATTATGACTAATCATTATTATTTACAAGGCAAATCAGATACGATTCTCCTTTGTTTCCTTGGGAAAGTGGAACAATCCCATCATTAATGAGCATGCATGTAGGTGAATTAACCTTAATTAGTCATTTGTTTTGTTGATGGTTTAATTACAAAGTGAATAAATAGAGGGAGAGCATCTTTTGGAAAGTGGGGGGGTCTTCCTGTTTGTCCAACTATGAGCTCACCAATCTCTAGACGATCTGATTCTCTCTCTCTCTCTCTTCATGTTTTTTTGAATCTTTTGATCAAATGGGGTCGATATTCCAGAGGAGTTTGTTGGGCTTTTTTTTTTTTATTACAGAAATATCATCTCAGATTATTTTTATAAGAATCAAATCAATGAGATTAAATAGGTTAAGTTTTAAATCAAATGACTAGTTTTATAATTATTAAATCAAAGAAATCAAGATTTTAACTTTAAAATATGAAAAAATTTAAATTCATATTTTTTATATATAAATTTCTTTTTTTTGGTCTTTCAAATTATTCTATAATAGCAGATTTATTGGGTGGTGTTTTCCAGGGAATGAATGTGGGGTTTTAACTTTTAAGGACTAATATTTACAATTTTTTAATTATTATACTTAGTGATTTGTTTTGTTTTTTTTTATTTTTATTATTTTGGAGCTTTTCTTTATTGAGTTTCCATCTTTGACTCAAGAAATCTGAACAAGAAGGAACGAACAAATGTTGCTTTGATGATTGCAGAGTATCCCATTTGGATACCTTTAACTTAGCTTTCTTTTTGGTCTCTCTGATAAAATCTACGGATCTTCTACGAGCAGTGGTCTACGGCCATTATTATTATTACTGTTACTGTTACTGTTACTGTGACTATTACTTTTTGGATTGTGGAGAGTTTTGGATTCGGAAATTGAGGTGATTATCATTATGACCAACTTGGCTTTCTATGCTTCACGTGATTGATTTTTCAGGGTACGAAGAACACTGTATCTCACTGTTACTGCGCCTTGTAATAATTTCAAACTGCTTGTTGGTTTCTCGTAAGGTCTTATTATTCTTAGATTGCAAATTTGACCATCTTCCAACCACCAAAATAGTTGAGGATCCACGTGTAGGAGGAATCTTAGATTTAGAGATGCCTCTTATAGTTATTAAATCGATAAATCAATAATTTAATTTTAAAATATTAATAAAATAATCTAAATTCCTGCTTTTATTGGTGAAATTTCAACTTTTTTTTTTTTAAATTTTAGTGAAGAATGATGTGGGATGAAAAAAGTGATTGAATTATGGCACGTCCCGAGGCTAGTGACGATGAGGAGGGGTGGATTTTGATCAGATTCAAATATCAATTGATTTGGGTTTAATTTAAATATAAAGTAATTTGATTTAAATTCGATTTAAGTTTTTCAAGATAAAATTAAGTTTTATTAGAATAAAAATAACTCAATTTAATTTAGTTTTGTAACTTAAATCAATAATTCAAATTCATAATTTAGTTTAACTTTAATTAATTGTTAGAATTGATAGTTCAAATATATGATTCGGATTTGTAGTTTATTAACAAAATGACATAATTTTATTTAAATAATATTCAAAATTTCTGATTCAAATCATAAATTCGAACTGTCAATTCAAACTACTGAATTCGAACAGAATTGAATTATGAATTTAAACTATTGATTCAAATTGTGAATTTAAACTAAATTGAACCATATATCTTTTGGCTCAAATTTAATTTGAATTAAAAAATCGGTCAAATTTTTTAACTCAAATTCAGTTTAAATTTTAATCAAATAAATTTAAATCAAATTAAATTGAATTAAATTAGTTTTTAAAAATGAATCGACTCAGATCATATCCAAGCCTAAGTGTGATAAAAGTTTTGACAAAAACGATTGATAGACATATTTAAGAATAAGTATACGTGATTATTCGTTTTTATAGGTATATTGTTATTTATTGGGGACACCCTAACCAAAGGACATGCGCCATCTAAGTAAAGGATGCATTAAATGAGAACGAAGTTATTTTGACACAAATTGATTGAGAACTGAAATCAGTCCCTGCTAAGTTTAAAACACGGCGAAACCAATAATTCTAAGGTATAATGTAAACATGTACGAGTCTGATTTTTAAGAAGACAATTTCGGAGATACTGTGTAGGCAAGTTAGAAATTTGACCCTGTGACGAATGCCATTTGTAAGGCGCGTGAGAATGAGAAAGAGAAAGTATTCCATTTTCCTTGGGAGGGTGGCAGTGACAGAGCAGAGATACGGATGCGGACAGATGTTAAGAGAAGTGGAGGGAGGGGGTGTCCTCGTGATCGGAGAAGGCAGATCCATGGAAGACTGTTCCCCCTAGTCACGTGGGCTCTTTTGACTGACCAATGACCAACCATCTCCTCCCCTTAGCCTTGTTAACAGCGCCTCCACCCCTTTTCTCTTTATTTTTAACGAAATCTATCAACTTACTTTGCTCTTTCAGCTTATAGATCGAACCAAATAGTTATAGCAGCGGCCGCAACATCGCTACAGCAACCCTTTCACCGATTCTCGTATATTTCTTTATTATAAATCAATCACAGTTGCATAGACTCTTGCCATATTATAATAAACTGCCCTCTGGGTCCCTCTCTGTCACTGTGTCTTTATATCACTGTCACTATATACTTATGCCGTATGCATCTGATCCCCCTATTTGCATTTCACGACAACGTGGACTGCAGGTGCTGACTGTTATTTCGCCATTTTATTAGCTTATAAAGCTACCAGACAATCAACTCTTCTCACTCTCACCCCGCTACTACCATTTTAGCTCTCTCTTTTATGTTATCTATTTTTCAAACACTGTATTATTACATTTATCTCTCCCCTCGACACTTTTACTATTTGCCTCCTACTCTCTGCCTGCTTCTTAAACTATAAATTAACTTACCATCACCCACTTGTTTATATTATTGTTATATTACTTCTTCTCTCTGTTTTAATTTCTCTCACTTTCATAAACACAAACCCTTTCTCCTTCTTCTTCTTCTTCAACTATTCTTTTAACAAGGAAAAGAAGATAGAAGAAATCAAGGAATGATGCATAGGTGCAGAAGCTCTCAAGGAAACATGGCGGGGCAATGTTCATGCGGGCTGTTTCATAATCACAGCCAAGGCAATTCATTTTCCATGGCATTTTCGATGCCAACCTACAAATCTTTCGATGAAACAGACATGTATTCTTCTATGTCCCCTTCTTCTGTTGATTGTACTCTATCTTTGGGTACTCCTTCTACTCGATTGTGCGAAGACGATGAGAAGCGGATCCGCCATGAAAGACGCTCTGATTCTTGCATGTCAAACTATTATTCGGACTTGTTGCCGACCAAAAATGCACCTTATGCACCACAAACGCATAAGCCCAGCCGTGGAGCAAATACTGTCTCCAATAATAACCCTGCTAATGACCCTCTCCTCGCTCGTCGTTGTGCTAACTGTGACACAACTTCCACCCCACTTTGGAGGAACGGACCAAGAGGCCCAAAGGTAGATATATGTATACATGCATATTTTCAATTGAATTTGATTTGCTTCTTCGATACATTTTTTAACTGATTTGATATTAAATGCAGTCTCTTTGCAATGCCTGCGGAATTCGGTACAAGAAGGAAGAGAGAAGAGCCACGGCAGCAAATGCAAGCAACACAGGTGCAAGTGCAAGCGCAAGCGCCTCTGGAATAGTGGAGGCACACCACGCTTATCATAATAATTCGTGGGTTCATCACGCACACACTCAAAAAATGTCTTGTTTTTCACCGGCGAATGAATTCAGGTTCATTGAAGACAGCGATCAAAATTCTGAAACAGGCATTCCTTTTCTTTCCTGGAGGTTCAATGTCACTGACAGGCCTAGTCTTGTCCATGACTTTACCAGATGAAAAAAAAAGTAAGGTCGACGGTCAAGATCATGGACGAAGCGATGGAAGTGTGACAATACATATATTAACTTCTTGTGTATCACGATGATGATGATGTTGAAGATGTCTCGTCAAGTCAAATCCTTTTTCTTTTAAGTTGTTTTCCTTTTTTCTTCGTCGGCATACATAGATGGATTGAAAATAGGATGACTATATGTCCTTATTTTGCTTTTCTTCTTTTAAGGTTTTTAACTTTCTTTTTCCTTTGACTAGTTGTATAATCAAAACCTTTCTTTGAGGTAGATGATGATCATGGTGTTGTCCATGTCGTGATAAGGGATGTTGATTATAAAAGTGCCCTTTAATTCGTTTAGGTTTTATATATATATATATATATAAAAAAAACATATTGTCATGGACATTGTTTACTGTTTTGCTGAATTTCATACACTGAGAAGCTGGTTCAAAGCATATGATTCTGATGATAAATCTGATCAGCCAATCACCACATCCATCAACGTCTTTCTGATCTGAGCCGGAGTACACTGTTGGGTTCAGAGAACAGTAGAGCCTTTTGTCCTGTCTGTTTAGCTTTGTCAACAGAGAAAAAAAAAAAAAAAGAACCGAAAATATTTTATTTTTAACCCGAACAGGATCTCTTATATCAAATTCAGGGTTTATTATAAGAGAATAGTTAAACCCATGTTCTCGTATGTAGCCTCCTCTTTTAGCCACCTCTTGAGGGCGCCAAATTGCCTCTTGCACAGTTGTAAAATCATCTACTGTCAAAATTCCGTTGACTCATTCCACCCACAATTTTATTTCTAAATTTAATCACTATAAATATTTTGATAAATCTCTGTAAGCATGAAAAAAAATGATTTAACTGATGCGATATAGCTTCATATGATTTTCTGTAAAAGTGGACTGTTCATGTCTTAAACAGAGAAGAGAGAATAGTTGATGGTTGCAGAGAAACATTTAATGGCAAGTTCAAGTACTGAGTAAAAGCAACACTGTAGTTAAATTGCAGCGTTTGCCAGAAAGTATGGGTGCGAAAGGGAGGAGCTCAGAATTTGGCAAACTTTGCTTAAAATGGATCTACTTTCTCTTTCAATATGCTGACAAAGTTAAAAGTCTCTGAACTCAGGATCATAAGAATAGGAAAATTTTGAGGTTTCAACTTATTCATTGCAGAGATTAATATTTATGTGGGCACAAGCATAATAACTCCCCCAAGAAAACATTTAATCTGGATGCCATCTTTAGTTTTCCTCCCTGACACAATCATAAATGCATCAAGCAACTGGCATCCTTACGACAATCTTCTGCAATTATGTGAAAAATCAACTTAGTAAGTTCAATTTGAGGGTGGTTAAGTACTTTGACCAGTCATTTAATTTGTCGTGTTTTCGTTTTTTCACTTCTTGAGTTGCTAACGAGGAGGCTAACTGTTGGGGCATATACATGACTGACAGTCAAAGGATATGGTACTAATTACAGCGTCCTTTTTGGTATAAATTAGTTTTGTTTTTACCTAAGAGAAATTTCCCCTCGTCATGATTGAATTTAGAATTTGTTTCTTCAGAATGGGCTTTCTGGGCCTTCCATTTCTTATTTGGGCTGGACCAACTACAAGTCCATGAATATAATTAAAAACGTATAATATATAAACATAGTAATTAAATTAACAACTATTATATTTGATAAATTAAGATTTTACAAATTTGATAGAGACTAAAATCCAAATCTACTCTTTAAAATTTTTAGTACTCCATTAATTTTACTAGCCTTTATCGATTTCTTTTAATTTTGCAAGATGTTGTTATCAGAATTTTACATATCACTCTTACAAACATGGGTTTACCTCTCAATATATTTCTGACTATTTTGGGCTCTTCTTTCCACAAAAGTTAATGAGGAAATATTGGATTGAATGGGCAGTAACTTTTCCGAATTAAACAAATGTAAATAATTACCAAGAGCTAAGGAAATTTTGTTTTTTCTATTATGGTTTTTAAAATCGGATCAAATCAGTTGATTTAACTAATTGAATCATCAATCACTAACTAAACCGATTATACCATGCATTAAATCGGATTTGACTTGGTCAATATAAAAAAATTGATTTTCTTTTAAAAATTTATTTAAAAAACTTGAACTAATATCTTATTTATCATGTTTGAATATATATATTATCAAACTAAGCGTATTTTAATGTAAATTAGTGAAATTATATATCTAATTATAAATTTTACAAAATTTTAATATTATTTTTAAATACTTAATTAATTTAATCACCGATCAATTAATTTGACTATCAATTGAATCAAATTCTGTCATTATTATCAAACAGTACATTGGATTTTATTGAAATTCTTTTGATGATTTTAGATGTTATACTGATTACAGTAAGACAATCCCTATAGATCAAAGGTAAACACAAGAAAGTATATGAAGAAGGCCCAACCTCAACCCTGGTTGGGGGTGGAAGCTTCCTAGGGATGGTAATTTGGACCCGATTTTAGGGGCCCCGACCCTCCCCGATCTTAACGGGGAGGGGATTCTCCGATAAAAACGGGGAAAGGGGCGGGGATGAGGACGAAAAAAATTTCCGTAATCAAGGACGGGTCGGGGACGGGGATACATGTATGCCCGCCCCTCCCCGCCCCTCCCCGCCCCGCCCCACCCACCCCCTAAACCTAATATATTAATATAATAATTTTTAAACTATTAAGTTTTAGAAATTTTTACATTATGATTTATTAAAACTATAACTTTAATTTTACTAATTTTTGAATAATCAATTATTAGCTTTTACTAATTTCTAAACTATTAATCTAATATATTAAAAAAACCCCAGAATCTCATTATCATAAAATGCAAATGCACCAAATTAATTTTATTTCAACTTCAAAACTTAGTTAGTCAATCCACCAGGTTTTACACAAAAAAAAAAATTATAAACATGATAAAATCAATTGAAGTGAATGAAAAGTGTTAAATTTAATGTTATTATAAAATTACCCTAAATCACATACATGAAGAGCTACTAATGAAGAGATTAATTATTGCATATTATTAGATTTTATGAAAACTTTATATTTGAACTAAAATAACAAAGAATATTTTGTAGCTCTTGTAGCAAGTGATATTTTGAGAAAATATGATTTATTTTATTTATTGAAATATATAAAAGAATTAAAATTTATATTTATGGGTATGGGGAGGAGATTTTTCCCCGCGGGGACGGGGAGGGGATGCGGAGGGGATTTTCCTTCGCGGGGAGGAGACGAAGATTATTTTTTATCCCCGCAACGGGGACGAGGCGGGGACGAGGATTGATATCCCCTACGAGGATGGCGACGGGGATTGAAATCCCCTCCCCGCCCCTCCCCATTGCCATCCCTAAAGCTTCCTGATTACCATCAAATTCTAAGGAACCTTTGTTAAGGTTATAAACAATCTTGGATATAAAAATTTGCACTCCATTTTATAAATAAATATATATATAATTATATTATTAATTGATATTTTATTTTTAATTTAAAGTTATTCAATCATCAGATAATATATATAAGTATATATATTTTTATATATTCAAAATATATATATAATTTTATTGTTTTTTATATTGTGAGTTAAACTTATTAATAAAATTGGTTAAATTTGTTTATAAAATTAGTGAAAAGGTCAAAAAACATTTTGTATTTATGGAAACTAAATAATAATAAATATTGGGAAATTTATAAAAATTTCTGTTCGTCACTTGAATCTGTTGTTGGTGACAACACCCAAGCAACCATTGCTGTTGTGGTCCCAAAATTGATTGTCCTCTTTCGGTCAATGGTATATGGTACAGTGTACTTAATGCATGTAAAATTAGCAAGTAAAAGAGAATAAAGGAAGCATTCTCATTAGAAAACAGTCCTCCTTTGACTGTGAAGAGCCCTGTGGATAGGAATAAACAGACTATCAAGGAAACCAATGCCAAGAATTTTCGTCATTGGGGTAGAAGAACAATCGATTGAACATAAAGAACTAGCACTAATGAATCACAAAGGCTAAACAAAAAAGATAAAAACAAAATTTAGGGTTAAAAATATTTTTTTAAGGTAAGTATCAATGACATAGTTCAACCTATAGTCGATAGCATGAGCATGAGTTCCTCATTTCTTAATATGTAAGACTATAAATCGTACATAGAAGATAACGATGATGGACTTGCAAGCGATTGATGATGATGAGATTGTATTTCTTGAGCATCGCTTGAACTAGATGCAAGTGGGTTTGTTTTGATAGTTGAAATAGGGAAGAAACAAAAGGATATTAAGACTATGATTCTTGGCTGGTGTTGCTCATTTTGATATGATGAACTTTGATTAAAAGATGTAAAAACAATTAAAAAAAATGATGAGCATAAACTAGAGACAGTAGAAAAAGTAGTAGTTAAAAGTGAAAATATATTTTTTTTGTAATACTAAAATGTGTAAGTAATATTAAATATAAAATGACAACTTAATCTTTGACTATAAAACCATGACATATAGACTTTGATTGATGGGTGGAAAATGGGTTTTTCAAACATAAAAAGTGGAAATCGTCATGTCATCAAAGTTGAAATTGATCTTTTCTCCTTACTTATTAAGAGGGATATTATGAACTTTTGTAATAGAAGAGCAATAATTAAAAAACCATTGGAAATTTAAACAATTAAAAAAAATTAAAACAATACAAATTCATAAACTGAAAAAGATTTAAGTTATTCTTTGTTATGAAATATATTATATCCAAATTATCAAAATTTAAAATTTAAAAAAAGCTATACTTTTCATCTAATTTTTTTAATTTATAAAAATTTCCATTATTTTTTTAATTCTTAATTCTTTTATTTCCTTTAAAAATTTGCTTTTGGTATTCTTTTATGTTTTTTAACATTGTAAAATTATTAAATTTAAGATTTAAATTAACTAAAAAAAGACAAAATCAAGGGGTTCTAAACTATTCTGTTGTTTCTTTTAAAGTTAAGAATAGACACGTCAATTGAGTCAGACTAAATAGAGGTCTGATCTGAAGTACAAAAAAAATTCGAGTACGATAAAACTCAGCCCAACACTGTAGAGTGTCGGGCCAGACCCATGGGTCTATTGGGTTAGACTTAGAGTTTTAATATTAGACCCATAAACTGATTCGATCCGGTTCGACACTGTTTATAAAATAAAAATAAAAATTTTTATTTTTATTTTTTTTCCTACTTCTGCAACAAGGCAGCAGAAGCAGATTCTGCCAAATGGCAGAAGCCAACCTAATTTTTTTTAAAAAAATTTTAATTAATTTATTTTTTCTCTATAAAAACCTATTCAATTTTTTATTTTCACTTTCAATTACAATTACAAACTTCTCAAACTCTCAATCTCAATTATTTTATTATATTTTTAATCTCATTTTATTTTAATTTTATTATTACAAAATATTACAAATGGATCTAATGTCAAATGAATTCAATCAATTTAAATATTATCATATTGGTGCTGATGATATTATTGATGATACACAAGGTGAAATAGGTGGAGCATCAACAGGTGAAAGTGGTACAGTCCTCGGTTTTAATAATTGAAAATTAATTTGTGTTTAAAAATTTTAATGAAATTTTTTTTAAATATTAATTAAATAAGTTGGACCAGCCCGATTAAAGCCCGATCCGACCCAATTAAGACCCGTTATTATATGAGTTGGGCCTTGGGCTTTTATATTTCAATGGGTCAACTCGACCCGAAGGCCTATTACTATTTGGGCCTTAGGCCTAACCCGATTCATTTACATCTTTAGTTAAGAATATATGACATTATGACTGATGTCTCTTAATCAAATAATTTATAATTTTTGTTTTCTCATTGATAAAGTCTAAAAACCCTTTATAAAATGGGAAAGCCATTCATTTTTTTCCATTCATGCCCTCATATGTCAATATGGATAGCTAAAAATTACTCTGTTACATTATCTTTTATTATTTATATTACTTTATTAAGTTTATAAGAATTATAATTATATATTTATTTATTAATTTTTTAGGATAAAAATAACTTCATTTTCAATTAATATATTAAGTAATATAAAAAATATTTTAAAATAATTATACTTAAGAAAATTAAAAAAAAAAAACTAGAATTCTTTTATTACCTTTAATCAAATATAATAATTATTTATATCGATCATTTTTATCAGATTTTATTAAATATAGTAATAATTTACGTCTATTAGTGTTTTAGATAAATATCTTTCAATTTTGATAATAAAACATTATCTAAACCAAATATCTTCTTATAATAATAAAACTATCCAACCTAATCAAATAAACAATAGTTAGATATGATTCTCTAAATCTTTTATGTTCTATGTGCGTCATCTATCTGAATGTCAATGTTTTAGTTGGCAGTGCAGGTGATCAAATTCAAACAACCTCAAAAATTATAAAACATTTATACAAAATGAATTTATTTGTTTATTTATTTATTTCCAATTTTATTGATTCATTGGGCCACAACTACATCCTATCACCGATTCAACTTACTTCTTGAAATTCGTCCAACTCCAACTTTGCATTTCGTTTAGCGGCAACAGAAAACAACCCCCCACCAAACCTGCCTGCCCTTGTTTAATATCAAACCTTTGACTCTCTTTATAAACTCTGATACACTTGAAGAGAAGAAACCAAGAATCCTACAATACATTCATACACAGAGGGAAAGGGAAATTAGCTAGTGAAAGAGAGATGGTTAACCTTGTGGCAGCACAAAAGCCATTGTTGCATGGGCTTATGAAGATGGCTGGCGTTCGGCCCTACATAGTAGAGATTGAGCCAGGCACCGTCATGAACTTTTGGGTGCCATGTGAAACCATCAAGAAACCAAAAAAGGGCCAAAAGAACGTTCAAGAGGTGAACAAACCAACCAAACCGGTAGTTGTTCTTGTACATGGCTTTGCTGCTGAAGGAATTGTCACCTGGCAATTCCAAGTTGGTGCCTTAACTAAAAAGTACTCCGTTTATGTCCCTGACCTTCTCTTCTTCGGTGGCTCCATCACCAATAAAACCGATCGATCACCGGCTTTTCAGGCTCACAATGTGGCTAAGGGTTTAGCAAAACTTGGTGTGGATAAGTGTGCCCTAGTGGGGTTTAGTTATGGTGGCATGGTTGTGTTTAAGATAGCTGAGTTGTATCCCAATTTGGTTGAAAGAATAGTGGTGTCTGGTTCGATCATCGCCATGACTGATTCTATAAGTGATGAAACAATAAGCAGACTTGGGTTCTCTTCCTCTTCAGAGTTACTGTTGCCTGATTCGGTTAAGGGTTTAAAAGCTCTTCTCTCTGTTGCTGCTCACAAGAAGCTCTGGTTCCCTGATCGGCTTCATAAAGATTACCTTGAGGTAATTAATTTGCACTTATTTTGTAAATTTCTGTCCTCACTCTTTTCTTTTGACATCTCTTAGCACAGTTTAATGTTCAAAATTAAACAATGTCTGGTTAGCCATTTTCATGAGTTAAAGCAGTTAGGTACAACTTACACAAATATATGTCAGTTGGATGTGAGAGGGCTATAATGTTCTTGCACTTTTGTTAAGACTTAAGACCTCCCAAATGGCCAAATCTTGATATACTCTTTTTTGGTGTCTTATTTAAAACTTGCATCGCCTATTTAATGTATCAAAACGTGATTGAAACCTATGACCATAAGGAGGGATCAATGGTTAGAAAAAGTCTATCATATAATTGTAATTGAATAATATTATATATACAAACAAAATTTACTAACTTATTCATATAACTTGATGTAATAGCATGTGATTAGATGATTATAAGACGAGAGAAAAAGTAAACAATCATATCACAGAATTAAATGTTGAAATTGACGGTCCCCTTTATTCAACTAACTGCACCCATCTATCATTCCAATCTTGACCCTTTTTCAATTATATCCGCAACTGGATGGTCCCAGGTTTCACCATCCAGCTACAAGGCCGTAGACGCATCAAGGAGAATAGTGGTTCAGGTGGAACAGGCATACTAAATTGCAACCCCAGGATCAATTTGTTATTTTAGTTTTGGTGACTGTTATTAATATGGTGTAAGAGCAATTGCAGGTGATGTTCAGCAATAGGAAGGAGAGGTCTGAACTCCTGGAGGCTTTGGTGATAAGTAACAAAGACAATAGCATCCCAAAATTTCCACAGGTAACCAAATTAAACAAGTACCTTTCTCTGTTGTCTCATTTTTCCCATAAAATGTTTCAAGTCTAGCCAACTACTTGATGTTGCCTGCAGAAAATACATCTCCTATGGGGTGAGAAAGATCAAATATTCAATCTGGAGCTAGCACACAAAATGAAAGAGTAAGTCAACGACCCTTAATTGCATTTATTACTCTTGTGGAAAACTCCTAAATTTAAGCCACCGGCCAACAGCCTCCGGGCTCCAGCTTCGATGTGAAATGAACATTTAACAAGGTCCTCCAATACCCGACAAAACAAAGAAAGCAATTTGATGTTGATCCAGATATTTTAATGTCAGTTTACAGATAGATAAACTACATTAATGATCAATAATATTTCTGCAACAAGCAACCAAAATAGTTGCAAAAGAAAATTGTTAATGGATTTTTTAAAACTTTATAATCCCATAAAAATCTAAGATGAGTGTGGTTGTTTACTTACAGGCAAATAGGAGAGAATGCTACATTTCAGGGCATAAAGAAGGCAGGTCATTTGGTTCACCTAGAGCGACCTTGTGTCTACAATCGGTGTCTCAAGCAATTTCTTGCTTCTCAACATACAGGGGGATCCCAAAAGTGACAACTCACACCATCTTTCTGAACGATCCTCTCCCTGTTTCTTTAATTCAGCATTACTGTTGTGTGTTTTGTAACATCCTTGGCGTTCTCGAGTAGAATGAAGAACCCTTTATCCCATATAATTGATAAAAAAATTAATATTAGAAAATTGTTTGAAAATAATAATTACAATAAAGTATTTGTCCTGCTTTTCCATAACACACATGAATTATACAGCAAAGATGATGAGAAGCCAGACTGACATATGCTTGCAAAGGATGAATATATAAATATATAAAAAATTATACGCACCTCCATTGCAACACACATGTAACACAGACAAATAGAGGGAGCTACCTGCTCTGCTCCAAGTCAAATGTAAATTAGCAATCATTGTAACTATCCAGGATGCCAGCCAATTTGCCAACGTTGCAATGCTGCCTGCAAGGCTCTTGATATTTACTGGAAGTATCTGCAATATGCAAATATGAAAACTGAGTAACTCGAAAGAATGAACATTCATAAATTCTTTCAGTTAAAAAGGGGAATAAAAAATTACAGAAGACCTCCGTACATGATTTAATAAAGCAATTCCTAGATCCAATCAGGTTAAGCTTATCGGTTGAAAACTTAGAATTTGAAGTACTAAATTATGAAAAAAAAATTGGAGATACTGGGGGAGAATAACACAAAAGTCATAAAAGCAAAGCCCTAACCCCAATTGTAAATAGCAAGAAAACCATATTACAAGCCATAGAAACATGGCATTTCTTGCAGTACAAGTGCAATTCTCCCCAGCACAATCATCAAGCTATTGCATATACTTGGAGAAACAAATTTTGAGGCCAGTGGCACAACAAGAAGTAAGAACCACTTGGAAAAGGAAGGCCACAGGGCTGAAGAAGGCTTGGGTAGTTGGAGGACAAAAGAGAATAAAAAGCAAAACTAGAATCTAGGAAAAATAAAAAGAAAGGGAAGAATATTGTTTTCTGGTTTTGGGCAGCCTTGGCTGAAAGGAAGGTCCCAACTCCTCAATTTGTCCAAATTATCCATTTGAGATTGTGTATATATATATATATATAAGAAGTGGAGAATTTTGTTCTACCCATGGAAAATTAATATTAAAATACAGTTTACAATTTAATATAAAAAAATTAATATTATAATATTTTAAATCTTTAAGATTATAAGTGAGATAACTAGGAATGTGAAAATTTTAAGTTTTTAAATAATTTTAGATACTAATGTATAAGTCTTTAAAACTTGTTATAGTGATATTATTATTTCTTAATTTTTTAAAATCATTAATGGTAACATTAATATTTTTTAATTTAATTTTAAAAAATAAACTTTAGTTTTAAGGGGAAAAATATTATTTGATTGATTAAAAAAAGGTCAAAAAACTTGTTTCTATTTAAGGTATAGTGAAAGTTTATAGTTGCATCCTCCAATTTTAAAAATTTTAAATACCTATTTATATGTAAATTTTTATTAAAATTTTTAGTTAAGATTAAGGATAAAATCGTTATTTAATAATAATATTTTAAAAAATAAAATTTTATATCATTTTACTCCATTGATTTGTAAAACTAATAATTTTTCATAAAATTAAGTTTAAAATGTGACATTTTTGCCCCCACTTAGGTTTTCAATTTTTGTTGGCGATTTTTCCATGAATAATGATTGATCTCTCTCTCTCTTGACGATATCTTTTCCTTTGACACTTTTGTTTCGACTAACAATGTTTAGATTCTATCCCTCCGATCAAAAACATTTAGATTTGATAGAATCTAAATATCATCAATTAGAGAGAAGTGTTGGAAGGAGAGAGATTAGCCATTGTTTGTTGGAAAATAGTTGATGAAAATTTAAACCTTAAGTATGGGAAAATATCATATTTTAAAACTTAATTTTAGAAGAAATTATTAATTTTTTAAATAAAAAAATAAAATAATATAAACTTTTATTTTTTAAATATTATTGTTAAATAACAATTTTACTATTAATTATAACTAAAAATTTTAATAAAAATTTGTTTAAGATTATGTTTAGATTTTTTAAAATTAAAAAGTGAGTATTTGACTTGGTGGAAATAAGTTTTTTGACCAAAAATAATAATGATAATATTATACTAAGCCAGAAACGTTGTAACCTCACCGTTTGTTAACCGGATCTGACGCCGCCACAATCCTTCCAATTGTACAAAACGACGGGCGGGGGTATTGTTCATCCGAATCCTTGCTGCCATCGTCGCTAGAAAACCCTAGCAAAAACTCTTCCACGGATGATGAAGAGGCCATCTCGGACCAGCAACACTGCAGACAAAATCTCTCAAAACCCAACATCCTCCTCCAGGATTCCATTTCGTCCCCGAAAAATCCGAAAACTTATTACCCACGCCCCTCCTAATCCTGTCGACAATCCTGTTAATTCGCCCAAAATTGTTAAGCCGCTTACATTCGATGGCGAAATAGACCTCGCTCTGCAATATCTACGCGGCACAGATCCTCTTTTAGCAACCCTCATAGACACACATCGTCCACCCTCATTTGAGTCTGGTCGAACGCCATTTTTGTCTCTCGTTAAGAGTATACTCTATCAGCAACTGGCCTACAAGGCTGCGAAATCAATCTACGATCGTTTCCTCTCCCTGCTTGGGGGCGAAGATAAGGTCCTTGCTGATGCAGTTATATCCATCTCAGCTCAACGGCTACGTGAATTGGGAGTTTCGTTTCGAAAAGCGAGCTACATTCATGACCTAGCAGACAAGTATATGAAGGGGATTTTATCGGATGATTTGATTCTTCAAATGGACGATGAGATGCTTTTCAAAATGTTGACGAGTGTGAAGGGTATTGGCCCGTGGTCTGTTCACATGTTTATGATGTTCTCACTGCACAAGCCTGATGTTTTACCGGTCAGTGATTTGGGAGTGAGAAAAGGAGTGCAAGCTCTGTATGGATTCAAAGAGTTGCCAGGGGCTTTGAAAATGGAAGAGGTTTGTGAGAAGTGGAGGCCCTACAGGTCTGTTGGGGCTTGGTACATGTGGAGATTAATGGAAGCCAAAGGAACTTCACCAAATGGAAGTACAGGTGAAACAATTCTCGAAGCACCATAGATTATATATTGATTTTCAATTTTAGAATTCTGGGTGTATGTAATTGTGCTTTAAATAAGACCTAGTTTCTGATTTCCTCTGAATCAACCAAGTAATACTTCATTTTGCAATTATTAACTCTAAAGCTTATTGTCACACTTACACAATATTGATTGTGCCTTTACAAAAACATGGCAATACTTATTACCCAAATCATACATACATATTGGTGCCCAAGTGAAGTCCAATGTAAAATACAATACAACACCCACCATGTTTGAACAGGAATTCTGCAAGTAGCTCACTTGTGGTCGAACCCAGCGCCATTGCTTGCCATTTTCATCAGATTTTCGATACCTTTCACCACCATTGCTTCATGCCACAGCAGTTCACCATCATGTTGCGCTTCCTCCTTTAACACTCTACATCCGTCGCTCTCCGCCATCACTCACCCCATCTCATCACATCATCATCGCCACACAGCATCAGTTCAACCACCAATTCTTTCACCCAAAACCAAAACCAACAACTAGAACAAAATAATGACAATTCCAGGCAATCTCAAATCCTCCAACTTTGAACTTGACCTGGATCGACCAAACATAGAGGTCTATATCTCTTCTAGATTCTCCAACAACTAGAACTTTGTGGTGGTTTTTTGTCTTTAGCTGCAATTCAACCTTTGAACCAACCATAATCTTTTGACTAGAGTCTGAATCCAGCTCTTAGTGTTGGTATTGGTGGTGCTGATCATGTGGGAGTATCTTCAGATTTGGGTATTTTGCAATGATATATCGTTCCTTTTGCTCAGCAAACACAATTTTATCAATCTTAGAGTTGCTATTGGTGGTGGTAATTTGGGTCATTTGCAGGGATATATCATCCTTTTTCCTCAACCAACACAAATTTATTAGACTGATAATAGAGAGAAGAGTGTAATATGAATGGAGGGCGATTTTTGTTGTTTGGAATTAATTGTTGTTGGTGCCATCAATTCAATCCCATTGGTATGCAATTTCTAAAATAACAACTACTTTAAAACAGATTCTATTTTTCTTAGTTGCGAATGTGGCATTTGGAATTGATGAGTTTGGCTCTGATGATGCTATCATTGACATGTGACCTTGTCCAAACACATTATCATAGGAAAATGTTGAAAAGTTGAACATTTGTTAAAAATGAAACTTGATTACATTATTTAGTTTGTGAATTACTTCATACTAATGGAAATATGAAGAAGGATTGTTTGGTGACAGTTGAAGAACAGGTTTGTATTTCTTACATGTACTTTCTCATCAAGTAAAGACTTGTACTACCAGTAGTAGATTTTATAGATCGGATGAGACCATTAGTAGATACTTTAACTCAATGTTAAATGGAGTGCTACGGTTGCATGATAGTTTATTGTTTCCAGGGCTGGACGGTTGCACTGATCCGAAATGTAAATGGATTAAGGTATGTTATATGTTAGAATAAGTTCTTATACTATAGAATACCATCTGAAATCCTAAGGTATATCTATTTTTTCTTTTCTTTTTAATATACAATTTTTTGGGAGCTTTAGAAGGTACATGTATTAACATGTGCTCCTGAAGTCAACAGACTAAGATATATAGCAATAGGAAAGGTGTGTGATCACAAGATATGAAGTTCATTTTTGTGTTACCTAGATAGGAGGGTTCAGCCTCTAACTTAAGGGGTATTTAGAGATGCATTATATAGGCCTCACTGTTTAAAACAAAGAAGAATATTTTAACATGAAACACGTATCTGCAAGAAATGTTGTTGAGAGATGTTTTGACTTGCATAAAATGCATCATTATTATTACTACATGTTATCTCATACATAATCTTGTCAGAAGAGAGATGACTGTCAATCCATTAGAGAACATGGGTGAGGTGCATATGGTAAAACTGAACATGTGGAACTATAAACAACAATTGAGCAGACAATCAAGAGGAGGCTCATGAAGAAGAACCTAGTTCCCCAATGTCATTGCAAAAGGGCTCAACTTCTCATGTTAGAGATCCATCCAAATCTCTAACTGCTGGATTTGGATAAACTGCCGCGACAATTTGTGATTTATTTGTTCAGTCTTTTAGAAAACATGGAGACATTAACAAACTGCATCTTCAAAGATAAAAGAGGATTGCAGTGACATAAGAACTTGCATTTATTTTGTCACCAAACATAAAAAATTATTATTTTGTTATTATGTATGTGATAATATTTTACATATTGTTGTCATTTATGTAATTAAACGATTTTGAATTAAAGATAAAGTGACACCTAATTACATGATGATATATTATCTGAATATCTAAATTGTATACCAAAATTGGGCCACATAGCATTTCTCACCAAATATGTCCATGTTGCATACTTCAATGCATCTTATTATTTTCAATACAAACAAATTAGATTGCATTATTTGTCATCTATGTTTATGACAAGAATGTAGAATAAAATAGATAGCATGCATGAACCAACCCAAATATAGTAGGGAGGTTACAATATGACTCTGAATTTCAAAATAAAAAGTAGAAGAAATTTTGAAGTATATGTTTATATGATTTATACTATGGCTTCTGGAATTATTTTAAAATTAACTTTATAAAGTGAAATATTCCATTTCACAAATAAAAATAAAAATGAATATCGATATTTCAATGCATGGTATACTCAGTATAGTATATCAATGCTATAATATGTTTGATATATAGTCTTTGTGATCCTCCTATGTTTAGATCTTGGCTACGTCCTTGCTGGGGCACATTTTATGCTTTCTAACTTATGCTTCTTGATGGCAGATAATTGGGCAATTGAGTATACTCTGTTAAAAAGGAAAAAAAAAAATTGTTAATGAACTACTCAAAAACCTTCTTTGAAATGGCCTGAATTCTTTGTTAATTATTTATTCCTCTTCGGAGTAGCTTGTTTAGGTATAACGAATTGGAAGAGTAGAAGCTGTGAAGAAAGACGTGTGTAGGGAAGGTTTTTTTTTTGGATTATCCTTGTTCCCACGCAAGGAAAACCCAAATCAAGTTGGCCTCGGGCCTAGGCCCACACCTCTGCCTCATTTATTTTGTACGAGGATCTCAATTCTCACCTAAAGTCGAACTATCTCTTCGAGGTAAAACTACTCATATTGAGTAGTTAAAATCACAAGTTTAATAATCGAATTTATAATCACTAAATCAGATAAATTAAAAATTTTATTTTAATATGTCGTTAAAAGAATTTAAATCTAAACTTTCCATCTTATAAGTCCACCCTTTTTTATGTGCCTTCTCCCAATAAAACTAGGATTTTATTTTTCTTAAAAACGGACAAGAAGATGTCATGTCTGTATCGAAAACAAAAAATAAATTGCATGAAGTGATGCGACTAAATCAAATTGCGTCCTACAAAGATGCAACATATTCCAAGCCTCTAATAATATTAAGTTGTTGAAGACAAGGACAAATATAGTTGAATGAGAGGGCCCAATAATTGGTGGTATGTTAGTCAGATTCGGCAGACATCAACAATATTGGACAAAAGACTCTCACTCCCCACTCCAGAAATAATGCCCAAACCCAACATTTTTTAGACTTAGTCAAGGAAACCATGACGTGAAAATTTGAAAATTTGTCAAAGAAGCTGTCTCCAGTATCAAAGAAAAATATCTCATCCAGGATCAGAAATGGGCCCACCCCCAACTTTTAACTTTTCAGTGCAATTATACAACCAACTCTTTGGACTTACAAATTAATAACGAAGTAAATGAACGTTAATATGCTCACTTTTCTTATGGTCCCATTTATTGAATTTAAACTCATCTTGATTGAGTCTCTTCAAACTTATTTCAAATAAGTTTCAATTTAATTTATTTTAAAAGTATCGGATTCAAATTGAATTTTTAATTAATTTATTATTAAAATAGTATATATTAATTAAAATAATATTATTTTGTTTTAAAATTTTTAAGTTCGTGAGTTTAATAAATTAAACACCGTAAAACTCAAACTCATTTGAGTATAACTCGTTTCAAACTCATTTGAATAGAGTTCGAACAAACTTGATCTCATGTTCACACACACCAAAGAATCTCCGTTTCAATTCATTAAATTACTTCACTTTATACACTATTATATGTATAAATAATAAATCTAATTTTATATATAAATAATAAAATATTATCATATAATTTAATATAATTTATTTTAATATTTTTTAGTTTAAGAGTGGATCCAGACCTATTTTCAAAAAGACTAGATCTCCTCTTGTTGAAAGAGTAACTCGAGTGATAAAGATGAAATATGTCTGATAATGAAAGTAATTGTTTAAAATTTATTGTCAATATATCAAGATTAAATTCTTAATTTATATTTACATAATAATTATAAGTCGATCATTAAATTGATATTTTATCTATTTAATATAACTAATTTAGCCTAAACAAAATAATTCAACTCACTTAAAATTTTTAATTTAAAAATAAAAATCTGGAATTACAATTATGTGAAAATGATCGAAGTCATGAACCACAATCCCATTTTATTAGGCGGATTATGAGAGCGCCTGGTGATCCAATATTCCTTCCCATGCTTAAATCATAATTAAGCAAGCACTATCTTAATGAAAACTCACGCTAGTCTTATCATTTCCGATATGAATATCCAAGTTATGAATTTAACAGCTTCTTCTTCTTCTTCATTTTTTTCAAATAAAAACTTGACCTTTTATTAGCCGCAAAAACAATAGTGCCAACTGGAAGGCCATACCAGTCCAAAGAAGGGAACGGACAAAAGGGGGGAAAAAAAAAAAGAACTACTGAAGATTGACATGACGGCAGTCCGTAATTGCCCTTGTTTTTCAAGTGAAATCTCATGTTACTTAATAATGCCATGTTCAGTCTGATCAGATATCAACGAGACATGATTAGTGCTCTGAAGCCAAGTGTTAAAATCTTCTAATCTACAAACAGAAAAACTTAAATAATGAAGAGCAACAAGGGAATGAGACAGGCAGAGAAAATCTTCTATTATTGGACTTTTCTGTGAAGGATCATCTCTCACATGTACCACAATATACGTTGCTATATACATCATCTCTGATTACCAAGAGGGATAATAATTTAACTTTTAAAAATATTAGGATCTTTTTAAAAATTTTTAAGGATTATTAGCAATTTAAAAAAGTTTGGTTATTTTTGTGAAATACCATTTCTATCACCTTAATAATTTAAAAAATGATTGTTACACCTTTAAAGAATTAAACAGAATGTAATAAATTATAAGAATAAATATTATATTATAACTATTTGAGTCATATAATAGTTTCAAAATATATAGAAGTTGAAAATATTTTAGAGATTGATTTATAAGTTTTTAAATATTTTTTAAAATTAAATTATAATATTTAAAACATTTAAATTTAATAAAATACATTTTAGTGTCCCCGCCAAAAATCTGAAGGTCCATGCACTTAAAAAAAGCCGAATGACAATTTCCCACCCAAGGTTTAATGTAATCGTCTTGTCACCCACTATGTTTTGAAAATCCAAACACTCACTTATCTATTGAATTTTATTATTATTTTCAGGGATAAAATCATTATTTAAAAATTTTATTTAAACTCATATTTTAAATTATCCCTTAGGTTTTGAAAAACTATCTCCCCCCCCCCCCCCCCCCCCCCAAAACCCCCTCCCTGCCGTATTACCTTTTTTCTTTAGGTTTCAAAACGTACTATTTCCCCCAAGTTATAGGTTTTTCTTGGCAAATTTTCAAAACCCCACATATATTTTTCTCTCTGTCTGCTAGCACCCCAAGGTTATAAAAATTGTCGGTGCATACCTCAATCTCTTATTCCAGTTGTTGCTATGTTTTTGACATCGTCCCCTCATTCTCTGGCCACCAATCTGTTAAACGTTGAGTCGTTGTCAAATTTAGTACTAGTCTCTAGTGAGTTCGCTTCTTCTCGACAACCTCCAAACGTGATTTTTCTTCATCTTAATGTTGTCGTCGAGCGCCTCCTTCTAGGTTTCTTGTCGCTGTCGTCCATCGAGATAAAGTAGGTCTAACGTACTCCACTTTGCTACTATTAGCCTTCCTCTCTAGTGATTCCCATCAATGCAAAATGGGGTTGAAATTGAGCGAGATCTCTCGTTTGATTTCAACCCCATTTTGCGTCGACGGGAGTCACCATAGGAGGGAGAAGGATGCTAACAGCTTGATCTCGGAGAAAAAGCATGCCATGATGGAGAAGCATGCCAATGATGATCAGAAACTGAAACTGAAGAAGGATGAATTTGAGATTTTTCAAAAAGCAAGGTGGCAAGTAGATGGAAAAAATATGAGAGTTGAACCTTAGATCTCAGGGGAGGGGAGTAATTTTTTAAACTTCAAAAAAATAAGGTTAGAGGGCAAAAATAAAATTTTAAAACTTAAGATAATCATAAAATATAAGTTTAAATAAAATTTTTAAATAATAATTTTACTTGTAATAAGAATAATAAAATTCAATAAACAGATAAATATTTAAAATTTCAAATCTTAGTTAATGAAATATTAAGTTTGCATCAAATTTTGGATGGGAAATGTCACGTGCCCCTTAAAAAAAAGCCCCATTGCTGGACGCACTCTTATTTTATTCGGACAAATTTGTGAAATCTAAGGGGTGTTTGCTTCCAGGTTTTTTAAATTACCTTGGTAATCTATCTTTTATTCCTTTGTTTAGTTTGTCAGTAATAAAAGATTACAATAATCTTCTATTATTAATGCTGACGTAGCAGGTAATATAAGTGATAATCTGATTACCACTTTCACCGTAAGTATTTAAAGGTTACCAAGGTAATCTTGATTTTATTATAATTATATTATTATTTATTAATTTTTTGAGATAAAAATAAATTTATTTTTAATTAATATGATAAATAATATAAAAAATATTTAAAAATAATTATATTTAAGGATATTTAAGTAAAATAATTTATTAGTAATCTTTTATTACCTTTAATCAAACATAATAATTATTTATATTTATCAAATTTTATTAAATATAGTAATTATTTATACTCAATAATCTTTTAAATAATCTATCTTCAAGATTTTTCTATTTTGATAATAAAATATTATCCAAACTAAACGTCCCATAAATGTATATTATTCTACCACAACAGAAAATCCCAGCGGTGGTTTTCCTACGTAGTTAGAATTAGTGGTGCATGCATTAATTATGAAATATGAATTTGATGATTACCGCCGAACCAGTTAGATTAGAATAATAAATTAATAGACGACCCTTCTGTTAATTTGTGTCAGGAGAGAGAGAATTAAAAGGTGCATGTAACTTGCTCACAGTATATTAAAATATTGTGTTTTGGAAAGGGTCATATGATTAGAGCTGGGGACTTGGTACGATATAGAAGCTAAACCTAGAATAAAGAAGTGATTTGATATTTTGTCTTGTTTTGTTGAAGGAACCGAATATCAAAAATATATTATTAAAGCCAAAGGAAGTGGGATTTGTTGATAACCATTTCTTTTCTCATATCATCACGACAAGACAAGACTAGACTAAGACTAGACTAAACATCCAAGTTTGACCCATTTGATCGAAAGCACGTGCCAACGTTATGCATGCCGCATGCGCAAGGTAAATCATTGAATGATGAGCCATGATTCACAAAATCTAGTAATAAATTGTGAAAACGACTAATTAAAAAGCAGGCGTTGGGGTTGGCTGAGGTAAAAACTCCTGCGTCAAAAAGCTGTCAAAAAAAAAAATTACTAGATCGCAGACACACCATCTTCTTCAAGATGCAAAAGTTTTAATTTTCAGAAAAGAAAAGTGGAAGGGTTAAAGGGAAGTGATTGGGTTGGACAAGAGTGGAGTTCCAGTTTTGCAGAGAGTAGTGGGTGGTGGAGACAATGTCTAGTAGAGAGAGAAGGGAGTAGAATCTGACAGTCTGAAAGGACAAGTGCTGCGCTGTGGACCAGCATTTTAACACTACATCTATTAACCCACCAAAAGAAAACGCTCCTTCTCTGGCTCTTTGAAAAATAATAAAATGGAATGGTGTTGTGTAATCAAATTTAATCATAAATTTAACAATCTTATTATTTAAAGATTATATTTAGCTTATACATGCCTCAACAGAGAAGAAAATGTTAACAGAACATATCATCTTCTTGGTTTATTGCCATTCTTTTCCCAAGTAAGTAAATTTATCATCATTCTAAACTGATTTGCGAATAGGTGAATAGAAAACCAATAGCTTGTTCTTGGATAATTACCTCTTGAGTATCATGTCCATGAGTATGGTCTTGGGGGAGACAGTTCTTTCTCTTAGGATGTACATGTTTAAAGATGTTTCAATTTCTTTCATGTCCTATGACACTACATGTAAGACTTAAGATCTTTATGACAGATGTTTGTAACTATTTATACTATTTTCCGTACTTGTCCAACCAAAAAGTTGTTCAAACTGTAAAAAGTAACAAACATATAACTAAAGTATGTTAGTAAGTTATATTAAAAAACAAAGAAGAAAGTAATACGCATAAAATATACTCATTGTTTTTTTATCTCTTGTTACTCTAGTCATATCCATACCAAATAATCCTATTGCTCATTTAAACTTTTCAAATTGAGTATCAAGTTTAATTCTTATTTCCGTGTTTGAACACATCTTCTCAATTACCTTATATCCAGTTTTAACTTTTTTGTTTAGATTGAAGTTTGGATCATAATAATACCTAACATATAATGAAATATAATTAGATTTTTAAATTCAAAATTTCAAACAATTCTTTTTATGAATTAAAGAAAAAAATATTTATACTTAATTAAGATTTAAGTAGTATGTCGTGGCATGAAGTTGCCTATAGAGTTGAAAATTCCAACTAATGTTAATGACCTTCTATATTTGCCTATATTGATGTTTCACATAGTTGAAATTCTATGCAATTTGATTCTTTGCTCTACTCATGATTTCATACATGTATCCTATTTTCGATTTCACATCATCATCTTTAAACTCAAAACACATTCATTAGAGGATTCACACATTTCAAGCCAAAGTGTATGGATTTCCTAAATCCTTAATCACTCAAGATAATACCCTCCACTTTTTCCCTTAATTGCAGTAGCATGTATACTATTTGCCCATGTTTATGATGTAAACATGGATCTAAAAGCTATTTTTCTATTCATAATGCAACTCAACGTAATAAAAGTAGTTACGAATCATGTTATTATTGGTTTTGTTAACTTTTTATCATTTGCAAATTTTCTATATAAATTAAGTACACATGTATGCATATAAATGAAATTTGTGACTTGTTTAGTTTTTGTAATAGTATCATAAAATATCGAGGTCTTTCAAATAACCTCAACAATCAAGTGAAAACAATGAGCCATACAAGAAGACCAAAATAGCTTTCTCCTTTTCTCTTTCAAATTTTTACTAGCGGTTATCTAATTGGATGTCCCTTCAATTATTATCTGTACAACATACTTTTCCTCTGTCTTTTTCACAACACTATCAAATAACTCAAATATTGTTTGAACTTTTTTTTTGATAAATTCAGAGTTACGATTGGTAACAAGCTAGTTAATAAGTAATATACCTTTTTTTTTCGCTAAGGAGGAATCTACCATTTCTCCCACAAGTTCAACCTCTTTCTTTAAACAAAAAACTCTTGTTTTACGATAAGTAGGAAGTTTCAATCCCCTTTCATAATGACACTCATTAGCTTTAACATGACAACAACAAAAAAAAAGGACTTTTCACCAAATTAAATAGTAATGGATTACCATTAAGACATCTATATATGTCTTAAAATTTATTATCCATGTCCTTTACACCTTCATTTTAAGTTTTTTTTTTTTTCCCTTAAAACCACTTCCCCTTTTTTTTTTAGTAAGAAAATTATCAATTTCACTCTTACGGATTAACATCTTGTTTTTTTTTTTTAAATCACTATTATCATTATTAACTTTTTTCATTGTTACCAATATCTTTTGAAATTTCATCGCTAACATATTTGAGAACTTATTACATGACTTAACTTGATCATGAGTTTCAACAAGATGATTTTTCATTCTTATCACATTAGTCCAATACTTTGTACCACATTAGTTTCATGAAAGACAGTAATCTATTTGTCTTATTCACTTTCTTACAGCACTACCAAGGGTGCACATGGTTTGGTTCAATCTAACTTAAAATATTTTTAGATCAAATTAAAAAACAGTTTGGTAAAATCTCAAATCAAAACAAATTATTTTATGCTTCAAACTAAATCAAACCAAACTAAAAATTATAATTTGGTCCACTTTAACTTATGGTTTGGGCCTATATAAAATAATATATAGTAGTATCAATGAAAATGTGTTACCAATCACATTTTCAACATTTCATTCCTTTATCTATCTATAAAATATCTTTAGTGTCAATACTATCTTAAACTTAACATACCAAGAATTACAAATATACATTATTTTCTACATAATTAAATATCTTGTTGATTGTGAATAAGCAAAAGGATGTGATGTGAAAACTTTGAATCTTAATTAGTAGCTCTATATATCTAATCTTTAGATACACTCAAACAAATTGGCCCCTTTTATAATAACAATCTCAATCTCAATCGTGCTTTGAACCAAAACTAAGAGGTTGAGATATAACAACAATCACATATAATGATAATAATCAAATTAAGCCTAATCAATAAATGTTGCATGTCATTGATTAAAGTTTCTTAAAAAATTTAGCATTCCTTACACATATAGAGCTCAGTTTTGACAACAAAAACAAGTCAGACAAAATTATAGTTATCAACCATTCTAATATGACTTACAAACACATATCAATTCCTTAAAAGACATGTACATGTATATGTATATGTGTGAGTATAAGGGTTTATGGTTTGACTCAATTTGAAAATTGTCCAAACTATAGCCCAAATCGTAAAATGTTTTCAGCCAAAACAAAACTATTTTCAAACTTAAACCAAATCAAAACACAAATATTGAATGATCGGTCTGTTTTTACAGTTTGAATTATTTTATGCATATATCTAACTGCTCCCTTGTAATATCATCTATGTTTTCCTTCTTATTTTAATTAAACATAAACACAAAATTGTCTAATGTACAAACACAATATTGCAAAAACTATGTCCTAAATTAAATTCTAGGATGATATAACAGATTCATGACCATTAATTCTTACCAGACCAGGACATCATTTGAATGAATCATCCAATAATGTGACACAAACCACACCAAACATCCAAGAACTATATCAACCTTGAAAAATTGAATCAAACACATCCACATGTCCATGTTTACATGCATACATACATTTCTAGATAGTATAACAGGAAAAAAGAAAAAAGGAAAAAAGTACCTGCTTCTTTGTCAAAGTGAGATGCTGAATGTGCCAACATATGTTCTTAAGCCGAGTTTGGAATTCCACTCAAGCGTGTTGCGTGTGACAAACCTTTAGCCAAGTCCATTGAAAATGAATCTCATCCATTCCAGCGAGCACCTCCTCCACAAAGTAATTATTCAGGTTAACATTATGGCTTGTTTCTCTCAAATTCAATGCCACTGGCTTGTGTGCCTTAGATTCCAAACTCGTTTATATTGTGAAAGTGATTAAATAAACATCTTTACTTGAACATATTATAGAGCACGTTATTCAAATTGCAATTAGGGAAGGCTTGAAAATACAAAGGTAGTTAACAGGGCAGCGTTGGTGGGTTTCTTGCATCGTCGATTGAAGATTCCTCAATTCTCGTTTGTCAATTGATTTGAAAAGTTGATTTTAGGGTTAATTTGAAAATTGCAAGGATTTTGCATTCACCAACTTTGCCCAAATTGAATACTGTCTTGGTAATTTAGATGAGATTCAGGTAAACAGTTGGATTGGTTTTGTTGAATTGAGTCCAAGGATCCAATTCCGACTTGATTTAGTACAAAAAGGTGAATTAATCCATATACTAACTTATACATATTATAATTATTTTATAGTGAAAATTATTTTATTTGAGTCAAATTCTTCCTTTAAGACTAAAACAATTACACCAAATCTTCAAATTCAATAACCAGTCTAGCAATCATTATATTGATTAACCCTTCTTATAATTAATTAATTTCTTATTAACGTACTTCCTTCAAATATTTCAACCCCCCCGCGTCAGATGAACAGGCATTTCTCGTCAACTTTAATATTCACTTTCTCACTATAAATTTACCCCTTTTTGCAGTACCAATATTGCCTTACAGTTGAAGTCATATGTATTAAATACAATTAGGTTTGTTTAGGTTTGCAGAGAGCTAGCAAGAGTGCAGATAAAAGATTGTACCATAGCACTCAGAGAGTGGGGAGAGGCAATAATTAGGGACCTGGACCCGTATGCAGGCTATGGAAGAGAACTAACATGAACCTGTCGGTTGTTCTGCAAAATTACTCTCTATTCAGCGACTTTAATCTCTCCCCCATCTTTGTCCACTTCGATCGTCATTTGTTCTCTTTCTTGTTTTCCCGTTAGTCTAATTGAGTTCTAGATTTTGCTTACTCAATGCTTGAATCAGCTTTTTTTATATTTGCTCTTAACTTGAGGATATTATTTTCTTAATGCTGCAATTACTTTCTTCTTTCTTCGAATCTACCGCGTCTACTTCATGAAGGTGCGTCTTTCATTTATTTAGCTAGCTAGCTCAAGGCATTTGGGGTCTAAGTTCATCTCCTGTTTCAGTTTCAAAGATGTTTCTTTTCTTTTGTTTGTTGAGTTTGTCCGAATAAGAAACTTATAATCCATCTAATGTACTGCTCAACTTTTGTTGACGCATCGCTAATGCGGTTGTAATCAGTGAAAATGGGTTGGTGGGTTTAGCACTAAGAATGTCAAAATCAAAAATAAGAGAGCTGAAGAAAAAAGTTTTGATGTTTGGTTAGAGTGATAATCTCTTTGATTAAGTGGTTTCTCAGGTTAGCTGGTGTGAATTAGGGTTGAAAAATTTAGGAAGACTTCTTCAGTGGTTTCAAAATGATGATTCGGTTGGTGAGGATGATGGTTTAAGAAGATCCTTTTATTGTTTAACCAAGCGAGGTGGCTTAGCTGAAATCAAGAAGTAGATCATCAGGCCAAATTTAATGGAGCTGAGAGACCAAGATGCCGAGATAGGGATGCCAAGTTCTTTGGTTCATAACAGGGCTTCTTCGTCAAAAGTTTCATCAACACCAATAAATTCAGCAGTGGGAGAAACAAGAAGGGATCATCAAACATCAAATCATGTTCATGGCGATGTTATCTTCAATTCACCTCAAGCCCTAGATCAACATCCGCTTCTTTTCACTCAATTGAATCCACACCAAAACATTCATAAGCAGACCAGAAGAGATCTCGACATCGACTCAGATCCAGTTCCCACCACAGATGTACAAGTATCTAGCAGATCAAACGTGAGACAACCACAGCCACTGCAAGCACCGCCGCCAGCAGCAGCTACGGCTGTCGTGCCTTCCGTTAGATACCGAGAATGCCAGAAGAATCACGCTGCAAATATGGGAGGTCAAGTGATGGATGGTTGTGGAGAATTCATGCCAGGTGGTGAAGAAGGAACCGCAGAAGCTTTAAAATGTGCAGCTTGTGAATGTCACCGAAGTTTTCATCGAAGAGAAGTTGATGGGGAACCACAATTATATCCACCCAATTCTTTTTACACCTACAACAACCCCACTAGAAACAAAACTACTCCAAGAAATACCATGCTTCATCATCAACAACCACTTCAAAATCAGCCTTTTCAGCATCATCCCAGATTCCCCTACAATAATCCTGCAACGATGTATGCACCGATGATGATGAACTTCGGTGGTGGTGGTTGCGGAGGAAGCAGTGGTGGGGGCCCAGCAGAATCTTCAAGTGAAGATCTTAATCTGTATCAGTCTAACAATGTTAGGCAAACATCAGTTGTTCCACAGTCATCGAGGAAGAGATTTAGAACTAAATTCACCCAGGAACAGAAGGATAAGATGATGGAGTTTGCAGAGAAGTTGGGATGGAAGATGGTGAAACAAGATGAGGAAGTGCAGCAGTTTTGTAGTCAAGTGGGAGTAAAGAGACAGGTTTTCAAGGTCTGGATGCATAATAATAAACAAGGCTCTAAGAAGAAGCAAAATGAAGAATAAATTACATTCTTCTTCTAGCCTCTCTGGTAGCAGATAGAGTTGGTGGATTATTAAATTAGATGTTGATTAATATCTGTCCATCACTTGTATTAGCCTGTTGATCAGATACATTTATTTTTAACTCTTATTAGTTACTACAAGTCCTTTGGCCAAACTTCTTTCAGTAGGGGAAAACTTAATTATAAGCATTGTATCTTTTTGTTCCTTCTATCGTCATCAGCCTTTTTTTTTTTTTGGGTGGACATTTTATGTTCTTCACTGTTCCATTTGACCCTCCTAGACTCTTAATTATGAAGGGCTTGATTCCTTCAATTCTATGAAACCCTACCAATAATCCATCTTCATTTTCTCAACATTATTAAAGCCATAGCAAGCGGATCTCGTCGTGGTTTTGACAGTGACATGATTTAAATTCAATTTCTGTATTTTTTTTTTTTTTCATTTGACATGGTTTAAGACTTTTAATCTACTTTAATATATATTCTTAAGATGCAATTAATATTAACAGTAAATACATAACATGTGTCATTCATTCCTGAAAGTCTTCCTCTGTTTGAAAACCTTAGGGTGATATATATATTCCTCATTTATTTGTTTTGTTGCGTGGCCCAGCAACCCAATAGACATAGATTGAAGGAGACATACCTCCATATAAGAGAAGAGATGAGAATCAGAGAAGCCTTTATTAAAGCAAAAAGTTTTGAGGGCATCCAAGAATAAGACCGGAACCAGCTGCCTCATCATGTCTTTGAGAAGAAGAAAGATGATACACACACACACACAGAGACACGTATGTATGTATGCATGTAGAAATGATATTCACTACTTGATTGATCACTCTTCATGTTAATAACTTGGAAAACATTTTTTCTAGAATCCAATATCCAACTTAAATCCAGTAGTTTTTTTTTTTTAAGTACTGAAGAGGCTTATAATTTAAGGTCAAAAGATCTCCAAAATCATACTTTTCTCATTTATATTTTTCTATTGTCTAAACACATTAATAAGGCTTTTTAAATGCTCTTTTAATCAACTTTTCAACAGTTTCCTTTTTTTTTTTAACTTATTTATTTCATTAAGCATTAAAATTATGAAAATTGTGGTGGTAAACCTAGTATTTAAAATTCCAATGATGAAATTATATTTTTATTGTATGTAAATAGCCCACCCTTTTATTTATTAAATAATAAATATGAAGACGTAAAATTTTTTCTTGCCTACTAAAAAGGTAAAAGCTAGAAATTAATCGTTAATCAATGCTTCCACTCAAACAATTTGCAGGATCGTAGCAGCCTTCTCGTGGAAAATAGGCACTATAAGTTAGTCACCAGGCTTTCACCAAATCCTATGTAGCCGAATTGTAAGAAATTGAGCAACATTCAAACTACGAAGAAGGTTAAAATTGAAAACATCGATTGATGGCTGATTTCGCCTCATTTGCATTGAAAGAAGAACAAACGACATATAAAGTGATTTATTTTAATTCTAATACACACACAAAATTATATATAATTATATTTTCTTGAGGAAACCTTATTTCAGCAGAACTATTTCTTTAGGATTGAATTATTCATTTTAAGCAGGTGAAATCTTGAATCCTCCCACAACTGGTACACCAAATCAAGAGTCCTCTTCTGCACCCACATATGCTTCTCCCGTCATATTTTCTTCATCATACGCATGTTCCACGATATCTTTTCCACGTTCTGTTGCTCCTTCATGCTCTCTTTAGCCTTATATGAGCCATTATTCACTTTCTCTGTAGCTTCATTATATGCAGTTTTTGATTTCTCAATTGTATCTTTAACATTCTAGGACAATTGCCTTTTTGTCTTCTATATAATTTCCCTAAACTAAAATTATGTTACCTGTAATCTGCTAAAGCATTATAACGCTCAAATGAATTTTTATTAGGTCCACTATTTTCAGGAGCTTCATCAGCGCCATATTTCATTGGCTATCAGCCAGCTGACTTCACTTGAACATAGTCTTTTGCTCTGTTTATTTCATCACTTGTTGCATTGGCTGCCTTGGAAGCCTATGCCAATGCTTCTGACACAAAGCAAATCAAACACAATGTTTAACTTCAAAAAATTTCATACTCCAGTATTAATACAAGTTACACAAATGAAAATGTAAAGGTACCAGATGTAGAATTTTTAAGTCTCCCTGAAGCATTAGCATTTTCAGCATCTTTCATGAGGTTCTCAGCTTTCTCTTTTGTTTTATCGTTGTCTACTGCTAAATTCCTGTGAGAGAACCATCCAAAACCTTAGAGATCTCAATTAACGTTCAGGGTTTCTTAGACCTAAATTAATTAATTACAAGCCAATCAACTGTGATTCCATCTTATGCCAAAGACTGCAGGACAAGGGGGAATGATGGACAAACTAACCATCACAAATGGAATTGATTTTTGGATCCACAACCAACAATAAGATTTAAAATAACATTCAATATAATGATGGTTTTAGACTGACCATCATATATGCTCATAAATTATCATGATTAAGTTATATATTGATTCCTTCGTCATAGTTCTACCAATTTAAAAATATTTATCTAAACATATGTGTAAGTATATATACTTACAGATAAAAAATGTTACTTGAATATTCAAATATGATTTTTTATAGATTTATATTATCGAGGAGATTTGTTGCAGAGCACCAACTTCAATATGAAAAGGCAAGCATATTTCTAATATATAAAGATCCTTAATGCCATTCAAGTAGAACTTATGAAAACACTTAGCATTAAAGCTTCCACCTAGGTTGCCTTACTGGTTATGCACCGGTCATCTTGGATGGACCTTATAATCTCATATCTCAAAGATGGAACACTTCCCGAAGACAAATATAAAGTAAGAACTCTTAGCACCAAGTCTACTTGTTACACACAAATCATCAATTGATTGTTTAAGAAGGGCTATGACAATATGCTTACTATGATGTGCCCATAGCGACAAAATGAACTATATCCTTTGTGAAATCCATAAGGATATATGTAGAAATCAAATAAAAACAATCTCTAGATTAGAAAGACACTAGTTAAGGATATTACTAGTCAACCATCAATAACAACACTGTCGACTTTGTTCAAAGATGCAACAAATGTCAAAGGTTCTCTAACATATCGAAGACTCCACCTAAGAACTAACCATAACCAAAGGCTATGTGCCATCTTGGGAATTAACATGATAGGTGCCCTACCTATAAGAAAAGGTGGAGTTAAACACGCAGTTATACCAGTCGATTATTTCACCAAATAAGTAGAAGTTAAGTTTTAGCCATATAACTAACAAAACGCTAGAGGATATTGTCTTTGAACATATAATTTGTCATTATGGAATAATGTATGTGATCTTCTTAGATAATGGGAAATAGTTTAAGATTTTTTGATAACCTTGATATCTATAAGAAACTTTCTTATGATCTTCAAACCACAAACCAATGGACAAGTCAAAGTGATAAAAAAATAAAGCATGATTTAAAAACAAAAGCTTGGTAAATTAAAAGGAACTTGGGCAAACAAGCTCTTTAAAGTCTTATGGCCTTATCAAACCATTGCTTAAATAATAACTGATGAAACTCCTTTCTCATTGGCATATTGTTATGAAGCAACGATCTCTATTGAAGTTAATGTAGAATCATTACATAGAGACCTTCATTGAAAAGGACAATGAGACACTCACATGTCTTTGACTAGACATGATCAAGGAATGCCAAAAAGTTACAACTTTAAGTAGCCTCATATCAATGACGCATAGCCCAATATTTTAAATCTAGGGTAAGACACAAAAATTATGTTGAAGGGGTCCTAGTCCTTGTAAAAATCTTGTCAAATACCAAAGTCCCTAATGTTAGACCACTTGGACTTAATTAGGAATGTCCATACCAAACAACCATAGTGTTATGCCCCAAAATGCATCATCTCAAAAGCTTAGACATAACTACAATTCCACAAGCATGAAACACAAAAAAATTGAAGAAAATATTACCAATAAATGAGAAGGAAATTTAATATGTTTTTGCTCTGATGTTTACTAAAAAACTTGGGAAGCATATATGGAATAATAAAGGAATCAAGATAAGAAAATAAGACAACATAGCAATAATAAAATCTTGAACACACTAAAATCAAAACATTTTTATTAATACAAAAGGGCAAAACTACAAGTTATGGGAAACAACACACAAATGAGGTACTGCAACTAGTCACAAAGGTGCTACAAAGCTCTTTGGAAGAGCAAACTCCCTGTGAACTCTCTTTAGAAGAGATTATAGGCTTTACAATCAGGCTAGTAACCTACAAAGGAACATCAACTTTATTAGCTTCCCATGTTTTTTGCTTCTTGTGGTGGCTAGTTTCACCATTGGATTGAAGGTGTCCAAATAATCCATGAAAAGGTTTTGTTGAAACTTTCTGACAACCAGTCTGACCTTTAGTTTTTACAGACTACTATTAACTTTGAATTTTATTTTGAAAACCCATTTGTGATCAATTACATCCATACTATTAGTTAAGGGAACTACTGTTTGTGTATTATTCTTTATCAAAGCATTATACTTTTTTGTCAACCTATGATGGATTTTGAAGAGTATTTTTGACAGACTTTGGTTCAGTGGGGTGATTACAGACTGAGTAGAAAAGATTCTAGGAGGTAGTAGGGAACTATTCTTAGATCTTGTTATCATAAGTTAAACATTTTATGTGGATTCATCAGTGTAATCACTTAAAACTACTGGTTCAAAAGTGTTTTAAGCTATGAAATGTGGTGAGGAATCTAATTGTTTATTTTGGGTTGAATCTACTATAGGAACAACAACTTCCAATTTGATGGTTAAGAATGAGTCACTGGAATCTATAGTAATAGGTTATGAGGATGAATTTATTGATGTATTGATGGTTTAAGTGGTTGATTTTGAAAGCAAGTCTATTTCTTTTGTGATACTAACCAGAGTTAAGTGAGCAAATTAGTTGGAGTCTGAATTTGTTTGAATTGGAATAAGTGATGTTAGGGATTGACCAGCTTTTTCAGAAGGTACAAAAGGCACAACCGTAGACAACTTCTTTGAACAAATAGTTTATAGGCAATAGGAATAAACAAACTCTTGACTAGGCAATTTAATTGAGAATCTAAGCTATGTGACTGAAAAAGAGGACTCTCCATGAAGTTTGGGTTAGACTTGAAAGGAAAGTCTAACTAATCAAATTTAACACTGATGGAAATGTACAAACAACCACTAGAATTAAGACACTTGTATCTTTTGTGCACTAGGCTATAACCTACAAAGAAGCATTTTTGGTATAGAAATCAAACATATTTTTATTGTAAGGTAAAAAATAAGGACAATAAGCATAACCAAAGGTTCTTAAGAAATCATAATTTGGCTTCTAACTAAACAGAACTTGGAATAATGATTTATTATCTAAAACTGACGCGGGCAACCTATTGATCAAGAAAATGACAGTCTGAAATGCTAGCCATAAAAAAGACAGAAGCATGGTAGATTAAGCAAGCAAAACCAATCCTAGTTCCATTATGTGCCTATGTTTCCTTGCTCTTGAAGGTAAGGAATGAGTGTCTTAAGCTAATACCATGCTCTTAAAGATAAGAAGCTAGACCCTTATATTCTCCACCCAAGTCACATTGAATAACTTTAATTTTTCTATCAAACTATCTTTTAACTAACTTTTGAAATTGCATGAAAACAGTTTTACATTCAGATTTGTCTCTTGGTGGAAAGATCCAAATAAATCTAGAATAATCTTCCAAAAAATGCACATAATACCTAAAACCTTCCCTAGATAGAATAGATACATGACCCCAAACATCATTATGAATAAGTTCTAAAGAAGTAGTTGCTCTAGAATTTGAAGTAAGAAATATAGACTGACTTAAATTTCCAAATTGACTATCAAAGCAAAAAAGCAGATTCATTAACAAGTTTAGCAACATTTTTCAAGTCTTTATAGACAAATTACAGTATTTTATTATAAGGATGACCTAGTCTTTTATGTAAAACAAAAACATTAACTTTATTAGTAACTAAACTAGAACTAGCAAACTGACTTAACAAATTGGAACTATTTTATGACACAGACTCTGATAATTGAAACTTGACAGGTTGTAGCCTAATACTAATCTGTGATCTTAGCTGCTAATTTTTTTATTTTTTGTTGTTAAATGCTCTGTTATTAATACAACTTTACAAGTACAGGTGACTCTTTATGATAGAAATGCCACAATTCAAAGAACTACTAGAGTTTACCTTTTCCTTATATGATTTGCTTGTCTAACCTTTTGCTATGTTGTTTCTTAAATTTCTAGGATGCACTAGGTAATTAGAAGTGCAGTCTCATGCCATGATTCAGGTATATATTTCTAATTCTTCAATCTTTAAGAAAAAAAAAGCCAAAGGACTATTTCCCACCCAAGGTATGCTACATTTTCAAGTTTCCCCCCATTAACTTTGATAATACCAAATACCCACTCATGAGCAATTAAAATTAACGGAACCTTAACCTCTTAGAATTTTATCTCTTTTTGCCCCCTTAAACTTTAAAAACTAAAAGTTTCTCTAGTCTAAGTTTTAAAAAATGGCAGTTTCACCCTAGGGTTTCGTTTTGAAATCTCTGACATCATCTCTGGCTCCATTGTTAGTGACCTCTCCCTCCCGAAGCATCTTCTCCTTCTGACGGTCTCTTTCCTCCCATTTGGACGCTCAATCAACATCAGAGAAGTCGTGAAAGACGATGAACTTTGTCCCAGATGAAGATGAAACTGTCATCTTCGTCTGGGAAGATAGAAAGACGATCATCTTCCCAGACGAAGATAACAACGTCATCTTCCATGGCTTCTCTAACGTCGATCGGATGTCTAAATGAGAGAAAAGAGACTGTTGGAAGGAGAGGATACTTCGATAGGAATAGGCCACCGACAATGGAGTCAGAGATGACATCGGAGATTTCAAAACAAAACCCTATGGTGAAATTGCCATTTTTTAAAACTTAGGCTATTGAAAGCTTTTAGTTTTAAAGTTTAGGGGGGCAAAAAGAGATTATATTTTAGTTTATTTTTAATATTATAGAGAAAATATTGATTTTACCCTTACCACCATTAATTTTAACTGCTCATGGGTGAGTATTTGGTATTATCAAAGATAAATGGTAGAAACTTGAGATTGCAGCATACCTTGGGTGGGAAATAGTCCTTTGGCCAAAAAAAAAAAAGGAGAAAAGAAAAGAAAAAAAGATGAAAAAAAAGAGAAAAAATGAAAAAAAAAAGAAAGGAAAAGAAAAAATGATGAAAAAAAAAAGAAGAAAGAAAAAATGAGAAAAAAAGGAAAAAAAAAAAAAAGAGAAAAAAGGAACTATCACTGTCCAATTTGAAAGATGTCATCTGTCACACTATCTACCACTAAAGAATTGTTGAAGTATGAAGAAAGTCAAGTTTATGGGGGGATATTGGAGTATGGTTGGAAAGTTGAGAAGGTTGAGTTTAGGGGAGGATTTTACTATGTAAAGGTGAAAGTGCTATTTTTGTAATGTGTATGTGCCTTGTTGCTAATTTGTAATATTTCTGTGCTTCGTTGCTCTTTTGTAAATGGCCAAGGGCAAAGTGTAATTTTGCCTTTTGACTATAAAAATCGGTGAAAACATTTAGATTATTGTTGAGCTCTTCATTTTAATAAAACCGTTTTTTCTTTACTCTTCTAGAATTCTCTCCCTTTTTCATTTGCTCTCTCTCATCTCTAACTCAATCTCATAATCTAGGGTTTGGTTTCTTTAGTTTATTTTACAAAATCGTAGCAATAGAAAAGTCTTAGCCCTTCTACCACAAGCAAGCATAAGGAATTTTTTTTTAATTTTTATTTTTTTAAATAATGACAAGCAAGAGCAACCCGACATATAAGTTTAATATTAAAGCTCATAATCTGGTCCAAAAGGGTTATAGGCTAGGCTCAACACACAACAGTGTCAAACTAGACTTAAAATTCGTATTTTGGGCTAGACCTCCATTTGGTCCGACCCAATTGACATGTCTAGGCACACCTTTCTTCTTTGATTTTTTTCGAGACAGAAACACAATATCTTAGAGGACCACATGAGTTAAAAACCTTCTTTTGTATTCTAATCTAGCTAATAGAAAAACGACACCGATTCTTATCAAAATAATAAGATATCCAAATAAACTCAAAACACACCAACAATCGGGCTTTCTACATCATGATCACGTCATTATCATCTTGCTTCATTTCTTTTCAAATTATGAATGTATCTAAAGAGACATCATAATATAGCTAGTATGACAATAGTCAATGGGGGATGATATTTTAATAATCTGAAATATTGTTTACATAATACACAGATATCTTCAATATATTACCAAACTAAAATATTTGTGTACATAGAAAAAGTAACGTAATTTATTATTTGAATACCGATAATGCTCATGTAGCCAACAAGAAAACACTTGTGGGCAGTCCTTTTACTTAGGTCATTCTCATCCTCACAGAGTTGCCAGCAGAAAAATAGTGGTGTGATCATATCCCGCATTAATTGGTATTGCTGGAGCCGATGCCCATACAAACAGAAGTGCCTGTCAAATTTCTTCACTTTCAACTGTGGGGTTAGCCCCCCCTCTGGCTCTGTTGCTCTCGATAGTGCAGTCTCGAAAGATAACTCTGGACCTGTAATTTCGCTTCTACTCTCTTTGCTACATACAGATACTGCCTTAACTCCAACAGCCTTTAACATTTATTGATTCAGAGAATTATAAACCTAATCTGATGACAATAATGAATTGATTTTAATTGTGTTGTTGTATGAAAACCAATCACACCTAATAGAATATTTACGGGTTTAGTGATCGACTCTATAATCACTGAACCAGATAAATTATTTGTCCATTTCCTAGCTTTGAGTTATGTGTCCACTACTTATTAACTTATGAGTTCCTATTTCTAAATATAGTCCAATATTAACAATAGTGATCATGATAATACATTGAACTGTCTAATTGAGCCCATCTATTTCCAAAAATAACTTTCTTAAGGTGGCTCTGACTTTCCTAAGAACTTTTCAACATTGGCACCGAAAAGGTTTTGGATTTGGATACTAATATTATAAATTTAAAGTTGGGATATATTTTTATTATGTATTGGAAACATCTACTAAATTGTGGTTGAAAAAAATAAAACTTGAAAATTAAAATTAAAACCTGCAATTAAAATCATTGAACTTGAAACCAAATTGACTTGGTGCCAAGAACATTACATTTGAAACTAACAAAGTCAAACTTAAGAACATTCAACATATATTCGAATCCTGTAAAAAATAGCATGCTTGAAACTTATAAATAATATGAATAATCAAACCAGTTAATAAGGCTATATATAAAGTTTGCTAAATATATAAATAACTGGAAGCAGGCCAGGCAATTCCCCCATTACAAATGGTCAAACACACCACTCGTTCATGTTTATATTTGAAGTTTCTTCTGCGGCTGATAATCCCTATTTCTTTATTCATGGATAAAGCTTTGGTTTCCAGCAAAACCATACTCTATGAATATTTATATAGGATGCCTCAATTGTTTCTTTTTCTGAGCTCTAATTTGTGTGCGGTATGATGCTTTCGCCCTCATTTTTATAGAGGATGTCAACTGTTATAATAATTATTTGGGATATCTTGTTGTCCAAATATTAAAATTATAAGAGGAATTTATGATAAGGTGGCTATAACAAGTAACAAAGTCATATATAGACGATTCTCGTCAACAGCTACCAACCTTCATCATCCATCCCACAATATATTCATTACTGCAATAATTGTGTTTCCTATGAAAGTCGAACAATTCGATCTCCAGATGAATGACATGCCACCGAGAGAGATGACAGGGAAGGAGAGACAATATGGGAAAGCAAGAGACATCACCGAGAGAGCGTTGAAGACGGCTGCCGTTGTTGGAAATTATTATCGTCGTTGTCAGTGTTTTTGAAGTTTATACAAACTGTTTAAACAACGAACGAAACATATTAAAAAACTCTGTTATATTGTTAATACTGTTGTCTTCGTAGTCATCATTGTTGCCACAGACGATTCACCGATTTTTGCATAACTTTACGAGGGAAAAATTACAGAGAAAACTCTCTCACAAGGCTATTGAAATGATAATGAAGGCCCAAAAAGACTTACTTTCTTATTGATTCGTCCTTCGCTTAAATTTTCAGAACACGTGGCATGTTCTTATTCGTAATCAAATGAATAACCAATTAAAAATTTATTCAGATTTTTCAAATTTGAGCGTTAAATGACAAAAGAACGCTTCAGGTGTCACAAGTGTATTGGTTAGAGCATTCATGAGTGATCCACAATCGTTGATTTTTGTTAAAATTTTCCAGCCGTTGATCACATATCGTTATGTCGCATTAAAGCCGCTTGACACGAACTGCTTCGGTAAGAAATTTGGCATTGTCGATGTTTTTTTAAACACATTCGTGTGAAAGTTTTGCAATACACGTGTTCAAAACACGTTCAGCCACGCTAAGATTTTACCATCCACTGTTGACCCATTCATCACAAAGTGCCAAAAAAAGGGATTCTTCAAACAAACGCTCCACTCCACATATCGAGCAGCAAGAAAATTACCTAAATAGACTCTTTGAAAACCACTGCTCCCACTTATGTCATTGCCGGCTTCAGTTTTAAATAAATGAATTTTTTACTCTGTTTTTTGGATAAGCTTAACGAATTTTTTATTCATTTTAAGCTTTGTGCAAGAAACATAATTACTTTATTGCCCTTCTTACTAACAATTGTTGCTCATTTTAATGTATAAAGGGTGGGATTTTGAGTTTTACAAACTTATTAGTAGAATTTTGCAAAAACATCAAACTATGGGTCGGAATAGGTGCTTTGGCCCTCTAATAAATGCATCAACGCCTGGCCGGCGCATTCCAAACCATAAACCACGAATAAATAAATAAATATATTTATTATAAGTTAAAAAAACAAAACAAAAAGAAAATTGAAGTTTTTTTTACCACCCAACGAGTTTGTGGATACAAATTTACCATTTTTTTTAAATATTAAACATTTATATCACCAAAATAACATAATTTTAAATTTACATTTATTTTCAATTTTGAGTAAAGATTGGGTTGGTTAAGTGGCCAACCCTTTGATGATTTCGTTAATTTATTCTTTCATAAATATAAAATTATTTTTTATTTTTTCAACTAAAATTTTTTAAAATATATATCTAACTTAAAAAATAATCATTGGTAATCAACAATTTAGAATTTGAATTCATTATTGTTATATTTGTATGGACGAAAAAAATTTGTTCACAAAATATAATAGAAATATAAGAATTTTTATGTGATTAAATAGTAGCCTTGCATGGATTCTATTCTATGCTCTAATAAATTCAAATGTATTTTAGGTAGTATTTAGATCTTGTGATATAAATGTTAAGCGTGCTAGTAAATTTGTCTGAACAGACCAAAAATTAACAAAAAATTGGACTTCCCAAAAAAATATCAAGTGGGTGACTTTACTTTTCAATTAATTGCCCAGACAACATTTCTCAAAGTAAAAGCAATCAATAAAATTTAGTGGTGGTGGGCGACTTAAACTGGGTTCAATAAAGACTGCATTGCATGCTTTCACGTGGAAATGGCAAACTATACACATATATAAATCCAACGGTCTATATCACTTGTTCTAATATTGAACGGCTGACAGTAATGTAAGGAAGTTTGCTGCTGTTGGGGCGGCCAGCGATAGATAGATAGATAAAGCCATAGCCCTTGAAAAAGTGATAATTTACAGTAATCAAAACAGATGCGCTGGTTGACGAGTCCCTGTCCGGTTAGAAATCTCACCAATCACGTTAATTTCTTTTGCCATTTTTATCTTCTTTTTTTTTAATATTTCGTGCGAAGACTGCGACTGGGTTATCCTGCGTGGGGGGAAGAGAATCATCTTCATTTTTCTACTTTATCATCGCATAGATGCTTTGTTTCTTCGCATGAAATTTCTGTTTTAGGCTTTTGTCTTTGCTTCTTGTGTATTGTTCTTCTTGGGTTCTGCTTGTTTTGATATTGATTTCTCATTCATCCACAACTTTTCACTTTCATACTTATAAAAAGTTATGAACTTGAATTCTGGGAGTCTTTCACGTGAGCGGCTACTCTTTAATCCTTGTTCAGTCACTTCATTTTTCTTCTTTATCATCGCATAGATGCTTTGTTTCTTCACATGAAATTTCTATCTAAGGCTTTTGTCTTTGCTTCTTGTGTATTGTTCTTCTTGGGTTCTGCTTGTTTTGATGTTGATTTCTCATTCATCCACAACCTTTCACGTATGTATTTATAAAAAGTTGTGAACTTGAATTCTGGGAGTTGTTCGTGTGAGCGGCTACTCTTTATTCCTTGTTCAGTCACTTCAGTTTGAATATACGTATAGTTCAAAAGACAGATCTTCTGGAAAACGCGTGAATTCACTGTGTTGAGAGTTGGGGTTTCGAGGGATAGCTTCTTATTATTGCAGGTTTTATAAGGTATCTTGCTTTTATTTCCACTTTGGTTGTAGTAATTAAGTTTAAGCATGTTCTTCATGGTGAACTGAAACCTTATGATAACTAAGTATTGGTTGATATGTTTGTCTGATGTTAATTTTTTCTATTCTTTAACCCCTGAATATGTGTATAGTATTCGATCAATCTTGTTGTTTTGAAGAGTTTAGTTGGCTGTTATTAAATTGCTTAAGTAGTTGTTACCTTAGCTATTCATAGTTATTTTCTATTCTTAATTTTTATATGATGATTTTCTTTCCTTTTTTTTTTTAAAATCCCTTTTAATGTTAATTGTATGTATGGATTCAGGACATAAACCTTTCGAATGGGGACTGATGTTACTGAGGCAGTAGGGACTCTGCCATATCCTTATTCCTTCAAGGTATAAATTTCTTTATCTGCGAGATCTCTGTTTGTGATCCAATTGCAATGTTTGGCCTTAATCCTGTCTGCACGGTTTTACTAATTTATTTTAACTGATTGTTTGCTTCTGCGAAAAGAGATTTAATTCTTTCTCAGTGGTTGTTTAACCATGTGATTAAGCACTGCATCATGTTAGACTTGAAATTCTCATGTATTTTAGTTCACTATTGCAGGTGCATCGTGTCATGTGCACAGAACTGATGAAATTGGTAGAGAGAACTATGAATATATTTCCACAAATAGAAGCAGCTCGGCCTCGATGCTCGTCTGGAATTCAAACACTATGCTTGTTGAATAATGCGATTGAAAAGGCCAAGTTAATTCTTCAGTATTGCAGGGAGTCTAGTAAACTCTATCTGGTATGCATCTTGTTGATGATTTGGGGCTAAGAATGTTTTAATGGAATAAGAACAGTCTCTGTGAAAATCATCAATGTGATTGAAATCATCTAAGCAAATTTTAAAGAAAGATATTAGCAAGTCTATTCCATTGAAAGGCAACCAATGGTTCTTCAAGTATCGGGAATTTTGCATGTATTGGCTTCTGTGGTTTGGTTCTAGCCGTTCACACAGTTATCTCCAAGAAAAATTGAATCTATTTTATGTTTTAAGATGGACTGGTTTCTGTGGTTTGGTTCTAGCCTTTCACACAGTTATCTCCAAGAAAAATTGAACCTATTTTATGTTTGAAGATGGAATACTACCTGCAGTGCAATATGTAATGAGAACTTTTTGTTGGTATGGAGATTGCTCCTCATGACATAATTTTGTTGTGAAGAAACTTTTGTAACTAATTCAATTTCTTCTTTCAATATCCAACATGCTGGTTGTCTTTTGCTTGTTAGGTTACTTCTCAATTTTGGTTGATAGATGTTATTATTTACTTTCAGGCACTAACTGGGGATGTGATAGCCTTGAGATGCCAGAGGTCGAGGAACTTGTTGGAACAAAGTTTGAGCCAAGTCCAAAACATGGTTCCAGTAATGTTGGCTGTTGAGGTTTGTTCTGCCTTTTTGGCTTTTGGACATCACTTTTTGTTTTGACTGTAAAGATGGGTAGTGGAAGGTTGATATGAAATGGTCCTAATCATACCATTTCTGCATAAATTGCTGCTCTCTGAGACTCAAAGAAAATATATCGCTTGTTTGTTTGTTGCAGCTACTGTTTATTACCGATATCCAGGACAATGGTCTCTATAGAAATGCATAATATATAATATAATATAATTTCTTGCTATTATATGTTAATCTGGAGCAATGCCTCATCTATACTTCTAAGATATTCTTGATCATGAGACCAGTCCTTGAAACAAACTTATTAGGCTCATAGCTTGTTTTCATTTGTATTGGCTCGACCATTTAGAGCAACTCTTAGCAAGTTGGTACATCAACTATATTTGAGAGAGTTATTTTGCTGAAATAGGGATCTTTTTTTAACTTGGCAATTTCTCTAAATTGTGATTCCTGAATAAAGAACTGGAAACCATGACCTCTTTGCCTGTTGATCTGCTTTAGTCCAGTAGTGGATGATTACATTATTCAATTTGCCTTCTTTAAATTAGTTTTTAATTATTAGATTCAGATAACAACAGTCAAATTCTGTGTATTTTTTCACTATTTATCTTAGGCCAACACACTGTTATTTTGAATTTTCATCTAAATTTTCTTTTGTTAATCTTCCTTCACATTAGTTTTTCCATAGAATTGATACCAAAATTTCATTTGCAGATTTCTCGAATTATTGATGATCTTAAGGTTGCAACTTTTGTCCTGGACTCCAATGAAGAAGAGGCTGGGAAGGTTGTGCGAGAACTGCTCCAGCTGGGGGCTTCTACATCAGAGTCACTGGAGTGCTCAGAAACCAATGCGTTACAACTTGCTGCTCAAAGACTTCATATTACTACCCCAAAGGACCTCTTAATTGAGAGAAGATCTGTAAAGAAGTTGCTGGATCAAGTTGGTGACAATGAGCTACCCAAGAAAAAGATCTTAAAGTACCTTTTGCATTTATTGAAGAAGTATGGAAATTTAATTATGGAGCAGATAGACAATGCCTGTGCTCAAGAAAAGGGATCATTTTCAGTTAGCAGTCAATCTGTTGAAGTCGATTCTTGTACAGGATGTAATAAGTATGAAGCTCAAACAGAAATCTTGAGTAGAGCTATACCCCCAGAGGAGTTTAAATGCCCCTTATCTTCGAAATTAATGTATGATCCCGTTATCATTGAGTCTGGGCAAACCTTTGAGAGAACATGGATACAAAAGTGGTTGGATGATGGTAATGATACATGTCCAAAAACTGAAATAAAACTGGTCCGTCAATCGTTGACTCCAAACACAGTCATGAAGGATCTAATATCAAAGTGGTGTGCTACGTATGGAATCACCATTGCTGACCCAAGCATGAGAATGGAAAGCCTGTGCTCTTGGGATGCTTCTATGTCCATTGCTAGCTTTGGCAGTTCTATGAATGATTTACGGCTTCCATTGGATGTGAGCAATGTATCAGTTGGATCTTTAGATACTAGTTACAATTCAGACACCGCACACAATAAGATTGCAGATGGGTTAAGTTTGACATCGGTGGAGACCAATAATGATTTTCATAGATTTCAAGCTTCCTCTAACATAATTGAGGCAGATTTATCTAGGCTTGGTGAACTTAACTGGGAAGATCAATATAAGGTGGTCGAAAATATTACAAGCCTTTTGAAGCACAGCAGTGAAGCTTGTTATTCTCTGTCATCTATGAATTTTATTGAACCTCTTGTGAGATTTCTTAGAAATGCACGAGACATACATGATGTTAGAGCCCAAAGAGTTGGATTTCAATTGTTATTGGCATGCATGACCAAAAGCAGGTACGTTGTTCTCAGGTACTTCTTCAAATGTGACTAATCTTGTAATTTAGGGTAATTGTGTTGTTGTCTTATTAATTCGCTCATTCATTCTGACTTAAGAGTTGTTTGCTTTAGAATACTAGACTAAAGGTAAAACTTTGCAAATGTTTCATGTTGATTAAATTGTTTAAGGCATTATTCTTTGGTTAGGACCGTTGCTCATGTACCTATATCAATTTGTTTTAACCTTGTTTCAACCACACAATATGCAATTAATCCTGTGATTCATGGTAATTTTTGTTGTTTAATATAATATAAATTATTCATTCTAACTTAAAAATTGTTCATCTGACTTGAGAATTATGTGGTTTAGAGTAACTAGAAGTAATTTTCAGAAGTTTTCTTTTTGATTGAACTGTTGTTTAAGTCATTAATCCTTGTTGTATCTATTGCTTAAATGCCTATATACTAGACTCTTATTTCAATCACACAAATATTTAACTTTTGAATTGCAACTGTAGCAGTAGTTTTAACTTTCGGATTGATCATCCTTATCTTTTGTTCATCTATATTTATAACATTTATGAGTAGCTTATTTATTTGATTAATTCTGCTCCTTCGTGCAGAAGTGGAATACCATGCTTGGATGAAAATGTGTTTCTTTTTTTGGCATCTTTTCTTGATTCAGAAGTAAGTGATGAGGCTTTTGCCATCTTTGAAGAGTTATCTAGGTATCGATATTGTAGATCTTATATTGTATCATCTGGAGTTCTTGCCTCCATCGTTAAGATCCTAGATTCTGAGAACAGAGAACTCAAGGAGCATTCTATAAAAATTCTGCATAATTTGTCATTGGACAATGAAAGTTGTTCTCAGATTCCATCTTCAGAGTGCATCCCAAAATTGGTGCCCTTTTTAAAGGATACTACACTTGCAGAACATTGTATAAAAGTGTTGAAAAACATGTGTGATATTGAAGGGGCTAGAGTTATTATTGCTGAAACCAGTGGATGTCTGGCTTCTGTGGTGGAACTACTTGAAATGGGAAGGCTGGAGGAACAGGAACAAGCAGTTTCCATTCTCCTTTCTTTATGTTCGCAACGTGTTCGCTATTGTCATTTGGTTATGAATGAAGGTGTTATCCCTTCCCTCGTCAGTATATCAATCAATGGGAACGACAAAGGAAAGGTGATGGCATTGGAATTGCTTCGTCTCTTAAGAGATGTTCAACAATGTGATGAGCTAGAATGTATTGAATCTGATCATGACACTTCCAGAGATTCTAGCAACTACACTAAAGAAAAGAAAGCATCTTCAAAGTCATATGGGTTTTTTATGGGGAAATTTTCAATGTTCTCAAAAACTCATCTTGCTCGCAGCAAGAAAAGGGAAATGAAACTAGGAGTTTAGCTCTTTTTCCAGTTTTGATTTTGTGGGTAGACTCAAATACATACACAATTACACCAGGCAAATAACATAGCTTGTAATTTATGATCTTCTTCGACCAAGGCTGGATTTAGGATTTGTGCATATCGTATCATAACCAAATGTAGTGTAGGTATTGAATTGTTTCATTTACTTGTAATTATAATTCTGAATATGTATCACTATCTAGCTGTTTACTGGGTACATATTGATGTCCAGTTGTATTTGATGTCTTGTTTATGTTGATGAGACCTTTTTTTAAAAAAAAAAAAATTGTGTGTGTAAACTGACATAATCGATACAGACAAGGGGAAATTGAAACAAACTAGCTGCAGGTTTTTGTCTGTTTGAGAGTAAGGACTAGTTTGGGTTTCAGGTTCAGTATGTGTTATAACATCAAATCGGAAATTCTTGGCATTGTTTTTACAAAGAGAAAGAGTAGACTGCATCCATGAAACTTGCTGATAAAGGTTTGAAGAGACTTAACAAACTGGTGTGTGTGCAGGAGCTGTCAGAGTCCTGGTAATGAGTTGTTAAAGTCCCAATACAGAATACTTAGATTCGTGCTTGTCCTCAATGTTGGTGCAAAGATGTGCCTGATTATTGTGGGGTTGCAGTTGTAGCCGTGGATTGTCTAGTCATGATGGACTGTTTCTTACAAATGAATTGAATTCCAAATCACAGGTGGTTTGTTAATTGGTCAGCCTCAGCCTCCGCATATGTTCCTTGAACTATTCTTAAATGTCTTTTCTGTTTATAACATCGATGTCTTCTTCAGTTCTCCCTCAATCCTTACTAATCCTAGCATAATTATTTTCAAATCTTTTCATAGATTTTGGAATTTCTTTGTGTAAACGCCATGATGCCTTCTTGGAACCTGTTTTATCACAATTTCTTTTAGAGGTCCACCCAAAGCCTGAAAACACTTCTTGATTTTAGAAATGCATAAATCTTTCTTTCTTTCTTTATATTTTATTTTTATCTACAATCTAGTCTTTTTACAGAAAATCTCTTTGAAGCCATGAATGTATGGTGGATTGAGTCTCGTATTTTCGTGTCACTTCAATCCTCGTGTTACTAAGTGTGGACAGAATCCTGAAAATTGTCACTGTTACAATGGGTAGAAACTTGTTGCAACTGAAAAGAGGTGGAGAATGTAAGCTTGAATGACACCGGCAAGGAAGGAAAAAGATCAAATTTTTTTTATTTTTTTAATTGTTGGAGATGAAAATGATGATTTTACAATTTATTATAAACTTTTTTCTAATTAAATTAATTTTGAATGAAAAATATGATTTATATATTGAATAGATGAAAGAAAACTTTTGGACCAAACTTAAATTAAAAAAAAAAAAAAGAAGTGTTGTAATTAGATGTAAGTGAGAATTTGAGTATAAAAATGTGGCAAAGAAGAAGCATCACTGGAAATTCCCCAAATCAGCTCAACTGGCGGTGAAGCTGAAAATGGTGCATAAGCATGCAATACTGAGACCAATGCCTCCTGACTTATGGATCCTATTTCAGCTCAACTTAGATTTATGTGACCATTATTGTGTGAAATGGCAGTTGCAGTCTTGTTCATTGTTACAACATATAGCATCTAGGATTCATTAAAGCAAAGCAATCATAACAAAACTGAGAGGAACTTTTGTCATCATAAACTTTGGAACTTGAAGATATACATGCATATATATGATAACATATATATCATACCATACCATACCATACCCTGAAGAACAAGTAAAAAGAACCGGTTTGCAATGCCAAGTGCCGATGATCACAAGGCATGGAGCAAGCTGATCATGACGAGCTAAACATTAAGGCCAAGGAAACACAAGTGTGAGATGGGTCCGGTCGGGAATATTTTGTTGGGAGATTCAGAATTTCCTCCAAGTTAGTGATAAGTTTAGTCACCAATTTTATAATTATTATATGAGATAAATTAATAATTTAATTTTGATATTTAAATTTATATATAAAAATTTTCTATTATCTCTTAAATTATCCCTTAATTTAAGATTAAAAATTTATCCTTTATTCTCTATTATATATTTTTATCGTACTTATTTTTGGTTATGTAATTTTTAATAAAAAATTTTATTTAAATTATATCATTCATTTGGGATCTTTATCACCATTGCTTCTAGCCATACAATTTTCCATATACACATTAACTGGGGATCTTATTTGGATTGGGATGTCCCTTCAAAGAGAAATTAGATAAATCAAAGAATTTAAACTTCAAAAATACTCCATCTTTTTTAATTCAATCTATCTCTGGGCACAATTTTCCATATTGCAACAACCAGCATAAGTGGCTACAGTGAATTCACAGCGGAGAAGCAAGAGGCTGCAAAGAGATTAAACACTGAAGAGCGTCTTGTCTCTGGATTAATGTACTTGCACATTGACTTGGAAAAGAAAGGGTCATATCAAATCAAACCACTCTAACAAGCAAAGATGACATACACAGTAGAAATACTAATGGGAGCAGTGGTGTGATCTGATTGGTCACTGTAGGCCGTAGCGAATGAAGTAAGAGGCGTGGCTCTTTCTGATCGATCCCTGCAACGGACCCCCTCTCCTTCTACTATTCTACGTTGCTTCTTTCTCTTTCTAAGCTTTCTTTATTACCATCCGGAATATCTGGAGTTGCAGCCCTGAATTGGGGTTTGGTTGGATTTGTTCCCTACTAAACGATTTTTTTAACTTATTGTCCGTGGGTCACTCCTTTATCCATCAAGCTTTGGCTTTTCGCAGCTCCTATACTTCAACCTTTTTCAAGACAACCATACCTCTTTACCTTAGAAAACGGCTTTATTTATTCTACATATTAGGTATCGATCACATCAGAATAGAGGGTTTTTTCTTCTTTGGGTTGAATGAGGATTGTCGAAATGACACTTACTTTCAATCATCCATCTTGGTAGTAAAATTTGTTAATGGAAAATTAATTGCATTACCCATGATTAACCTAATCTAAATACACTTAAACAATTTTATTAATATTAAACTAATATAATAAATTAATTTGCGTTGATCATAATGCCTATTTAAAAGCCTAGCAAACATCGCATGTTCACCCCTTCAAATACTCAAAATCGCGCAGCCAAAATCCTCAAAATTCCACCAACGATTTTCATCTGTTTTCTGGAAAAAAAAATGGTACAAAAAGTTAATCAATTATTCTATGTCATGTTTTATATATTTTAGTGTAAAATTTTAAGTGGTTGGATAAAATTTTTGATGTTTTTGGGGTTAGGGTTTTGGTTTTGAATGAAGGATTAAATTGCTACAATCATTTGTGTTTTGAATGAGTTTTGCCAAAAATTTTATGTTGAAATGGATGTAGATATAATTTTTTGTTAAATTCGATTTGAAAAATTGAGTTTGAAAGTGGTATGGCCACCACATGATAGGTTAGAGATGAGGAGGTAATTGTGAGTTTTCAAACAATATGGGCCATTTGTTCCAGTGTGATAGGGGGCAAATTGTAGTTTTTAAACAGTGCCCACCTTGTGGATCACATGGTGGGGGTGAGGGCTATTGAACACTTTTCAATTCTGGGGCTTCTTAATATTTTTAATGATGGGCATTTAGGTGGTAAATTGGAAATTTTTTATTTTTAGCATTTTCACGTAATTTTAAAATTTTTGATTTTTTTGAATAAATTAGTTATTATAAAAATTAACCTAATTTTGATATTTTTGGACATTTTCCCATTTCATTTTAAATTTTTTTGTACGTAATTTTTAAAATTTTGGTTTATTTTTCGAATAAAATATTTATTATGAAATTTGACATAAATTAAACTTTTTGAATAATATCCATATGATGGTTTTTTCATGTGTACTTTTCAAAATTTTGGCCTCATTTGTCCAACTAAACATTCCAACGTATTTTTGGAAATTTTCATTTAGAAGGCTATTTTGATCATTTCATTTTCAGCAAGCAAATTAAAATTTATCAATTTTAAAGGTTTTTAACATGTAGATTTTAAATTTTTAGTTAGCATTTCCGAATTAAACATTTATTATAAAAACTGGCCAAATTTTAATCTTTTCTAATGTAAACCAACACAAAAAGAAAGAGGGAGAAGTCAAAAGGGGAAATGAGATTCCATGTCAAGCAACATTTTAAGGCTCAAGTTAGTATGCGTAAACACAAAGATGCAATTTCCAAAATTAACTCTTCATTGACAGAGGAGCATATTAAAATTTTTTGAATGACATGTTTTGGATAATTTCTTCACCTAAAGGACAACAAATTCAATGCAGTGTTGGTACACTCTTCATAAGAAGAGAGGTGATTAGGGCGTAGTCGAGAGATGAGTTATGGTTTAGAATTAGAGTAAACTCGAGAGATGAGTTATGGTTTAAGATTAATAGGGGTTGACATCAGGTTTGACCCCAACAAATTTGCCATTATTATCGGGCTTTGTTTCAACTGACTAATGGATATTGACTTGTATCTTTTACCTCTTGTTGGACATAGGCTTCGAGATACATATTTCAATGATAAGCAATCTGTGACATACGGTGATTTGATCTACATATTTGAGTGTAGGGCATGGGCGGAGGACAATTGTGATGCAGTCAAGTTGGCCTTACTCTATTATCTTCATTTGGAGTTATTAGGAAGTAACAACAAAAAATTGGTCTTTGAAAAAGTACTCAAACTAGCAAATTATGTGTGATGGATTCAATTCATACCCATGAGAAGTATAGGTGTGCATATGACTTATCGTTGGATATGCAGTTGCATTGATCAACTATGTATAGAGTCTGACCTTAGCAAGAACAAAGTTACCCCTATGAGATAGTATAGTATCATAAAGTTCCTGCTAGCTTTCCAAGTGTAAGAGTTTTTTTTATTATAATTTGTGAAAAAAAACAAATTGAAGTTGATATTGTCGTATTTGGCACATTAGAGAGCTAGGCAGATTGCATGTCACTTTTAGTATGTCTACATATGTTGAGGTTATGTACGAGAGACTTCATGGGATGTGATGATATTAGCTTATCTTTAATAGAGATGCGATAAGCAATTCTTAATCACTAGTTGTTATTGATTAAAAATATAAATAACATAGTTTACTTAGACATAAATTTAATTATTATAATTTAATGAGGAGGATGATATTAATTTCTCGTTAATATTATCTTCAATCGAGAAGGTTGAAGACATTGTTGCATATACAAGAATGTAAGATACCTAATTTTCTTTCTCAATATCCTCCTCGCTAGAAGTGACATCTGTTTCTCCTGATGTTGCTTCTCTAATTATTGCTCTCACTCATGTCAAGGCCCCTATCGAGCCCCTTGCCATCAAGCCCATTTTAACCAAGGCCCCCGTTGTGCCCCCTACCATCAAGCCCACTTCAACCAAGCCTTACATCAATACACATGAGTCTTGCATGCATTACTTTGATGTTACCTTAGCTTAATGGGGGAATCTTATCTTGGACCATTTGTAGACTAGGATGAGTCATATGGAGGCCACACTTAGTCATTTAAAGGCTAGTAAACCTTAAAAAAAAAAATACTACCATGCAATGAACTAAAAGGAATTTTTGGGTTACTGGAGTCTGACAAAACAACGAGATATAATAAAAATTCATACAAAAACCCAAAAACTCTCATGGATCACAATTTAGGATGAGATTTTCATAAACCATGGCATATCAATCCATAGGTGTTCTAAGAAACACAATACTTGCATTTGAAGGCTTCTTAGGTCTTTACATGATTGTGAAACCGTTATCCAACCCACTATGAGACAATGTCTTGGTATCCATGCAAAACATAGATGAAATGGAGGCTAAAACTGATCGTGTGAGGCTGCTAGAGCTTTGTGAACAAGGAGGATACTCAGAGGAATGGGTGTTCATCAATGAAATTGAGCAAAAGTTTTAAAACTGTGAAAATTGTTCTCTATTTATAGAACACGATAAATGACATGAACAGTTATAAATTTTGGATATGAATTTAAATAAAACTCAAATAAAGTTATATAAAAAGTTTATTTATATCAAATTTATGTTAAAAGTAAAAAAATGCTATAACTAAATTAATTACAAAATAACAACAATAATCACATGAACTTATAAATTAACAAAGATTCATCTTTACATAAAGAAATCTCAATTTTTCAATTTCAAACTTTAAAATAATATATTAAATTATATAATGAAATGTTATTTATTTGAATTAAAATAATTTTGATATATAAGGTTTTTTTTTTGAATTGATTTATAGATAAAAATATAAATAAAAATAAATTTAAACGACTGAAATTTTAAAGTTGGGGAAGAGGACAAACAGTTGTATAGTTAGAGTCCTTACTAATAATATATAATAAAAAATTAGAGTTAACAAAATAAAATATAAACATTAAAAAAAAGTGTTAAAATAATTAATTTCTCTGTTTAACGTCAGTTCAAAGAACGAACTCAAAAAAAAAAAAAAAGGAAGCCCAAACCCCCTACACCTGCCAAAGCTGGAAGGCCCAGAACCCAACAAAAGCAAAACCCGTTTAAAGGCAATCGGCATAGAGCATAGAATGGTCATTTCACTGACTCACTGATGAACGCAACTGTGGGGGCCATTTATTGCCACAGCTTCGTTAATGGCTTACATTCAGTCTTATTCTCTCTGCATTAACGTCCTTTTTCTTTATATACGCATGCATTTCTAACGGAACGACTCACCTCTGCCTCTAACTTTGTGACTCTCTCTAACTCCCCTTTCGTCTCTTCAGCCTCAAACTTCATCTCTTACTTAACTTCTTTTCTAGTTTTTTTTTTTTTTTCAAAAGGAAGATGAGAAACAGTTTTTTATCAGACTTGTTACGCTTTGCGAACCCCACGGAAAACTTACCTTCCAGGGTTAATGGGATTGATTATAACTCAACTGAGTTAAGTTCAGTTCCTGGGTTTAACTTGTATGGTAAGACGGATAGTAGTTCAATATGCCGAGCAAAGATATCTAATTTGCCGAATTTAACGTCCGAAACTTATTTGGGTGCACGCCAATCCACAGACGGTGGCGATATTTCATTTTTGGGAACGGAAATCGACGAATTCTTGACCAGGGCTTCTCGGAAGACCTTCGAGAATTCTCCCATCAATTTAGATGGAGTTGTAGCTAAAGATTGTGATGATGGTGTAGTCCTAGGTGAAAATTATACAGCCACATTTACAAATGAAGAGGTATGTTTTTTTTCCATTTTATATATATATATTTTTTCATTTTCCTGTTCGCTAATTTCTAACTTATATTCTCGGTATTTCAGGAGCTACCGGAAACTCAACCACGGGACAAAGTTAAAAGGAGAAGGTTAAGTTCTTCCGCAAGTGAGGAGGCCGCTGAGGATAATGATACAGCTGAAGAAGTAAAATTTCCAGAATTAAGAGATAAATTTTAATGTTACATAAGAACTGTAATTTTCACTAAGATCTTTGTTATGTCCTGTCTCTTGTTTACAGGAAAAGAAACTGACTTTTAGCGAAAAGTTGAAATGGTTAAAGAATTTACTCCCTGCTTGTTCCTCCAAAGGTTCAGATACAGTTACTATTCTTGAAGACGCAGCAAAGTATGTTAGGAGTCTTCAAAGGAAACGCGAGGTAACATATTTATCTCTAGACTCGTCATGTAGTCTTGTTCAAAAAGCAAATATATTATTAAAAAATTAATACGTCGGAGTTTAATTATATTGCAGGTTCTCAAGCAGCAAGTAGACCCGCAAACTTTCATGGAGAGTGAGGAATTGCGCCTAAACTGGGTAAGAATTCAGTCCCTCAATCTTCTCAATGTTTCGCCGGTTGAATGCAACTGACTTGTTCTTAAATGCTTATGAAAATGAAGCAGAATGGTAAATTTCCCACCTTTAAACCAGTTAATTCAAAATCCAGAAGTAACTATCCCTTTATATTGCCGGCTCCACACCACCAAATACTGATGAGCCGTCAACCTGAAAGACAGGGATGTTTGTGTCGGTTTTCTCCGGAGACTTCAATGTCTTTGCCCCCTCTGCCTGATGTTATGCCTTTGCCTGATCTCGAAACTCCACCTGATTTCGAACAAGTATGTTAGCTCATCATATATGTAAACATTTCTGCCATAACTCTTTATGGGTTGTTAAGTTCCTTCAACTTATTCTTGAATCAAATTTTTGTTGCAGCAAGTTCAACCTCTTTCTTCATGGGAGGATGAATTACAAAAGCTTGTCAATCAGTTTTTCCGTTGAGGATGATCAGCTGCTACATCAATCTCCAACTTTTTAGAGAAGTCCAGGGAATGAATCCGAATGGTCCGAATTTCCTTCTCCAAGATCATCTACTAGATCCAATGTTTTATTTGTATTACCGCCATTCTTGGCCTGTAATGACTTGATGTTTAACAATAACTAGTTTAGTTTGTGATAACAATATTTTGTTATTCTTTTGACGGGCTAAGTGAATGTAGAACACATAAAAATCGAATGTGGGGGCAATAATTCCCCGAGTTACAAATTTTTTGGTTTCGTCAGAAAGTAGACCTTCATTTTACAGATGACAACCAAACGAATTTTGATATACAATTGAACTGAGATTCATCTTAGTTTCCGTACAATCTTTATTCGTTTATCGAGTAATGAAAGATCCTTTTGTTCAAGTTTCCGAGGCATGTTGCTGATACTGTAATATTTCTCATCTTTAAAAGGTATATCAAGGCTCAAGATTAAACTAGTAGGCATGTGGAGCAAATTTCTTGACTGCCGAACCTAGTTTGTAAGTATAATTTGTATTATTGGTCTATTAAATATATTAAAAATAATTTTTGAATTTAAAACATATATTTTCATATTAAATGAGAATCATATATTATATTTTTAAATTTTTAGCTAAATTTAAATTATACGATTGTTTTTTTTATTTTTAATTGTTTATAAAAATGTTATTACCACATTAAAAAAACCTAATAGCATTTATTTCTTATTTTCCCCTCATAAATATTTTTTCCCTTGTGTCATATATAAAAATTCATTATTTGTTTGTTTTTTTCGATATATGTTATTTATTGAATAAAAAATTTGGTTATATATTATGTTATATTAAATTTAATAGTTAATTAAATATTTTATATTTAAATTATTATATTGATTTTTAATAGAAGATTTTTAAAAAGTATTAAAATTATTATGATATTATCGTATCTTTATAAACGTATTATTGATTATTTATCGTATTAAATCCTATATATATGTTTCATATGTAAATTTTAGAGGTGTTTTTTTATAAATGTATATTTTATTATTTATCATATTATACATGTATAATTCGTGTATCATTTTTTTCTTTTTCCTTTATTTACTAATTAGGCTGCCGAATTGGACATTAACCCTGGAAACATCTTCAATTTTTTAGCTTTTCAGCAGATTAATTTCTCGCCGGAACAATTTGCATAACCATACATATGACCTTACAATTCTCATAATTTTTATTCGTAGCCATATGTTATCACGAGCTTCCATCAAAATCATCTGCTTAATAAACAATGCTAAAGCTCAAATGTCTGCCCAAGTATGTACATCATTACATACTTATCCTCGTTAAACTCAGCATTTTCTCCTCACCGAAATAGATGTGAGCATAAGTGCATTTGCCTTAAAGAAAGGATAGATAAGATGACTCAATTCAGTGATTTGAGGGTTTTTACAGTCTCTTCAAACCATACAAAAAGAAAAAACAACTCATAGCTATAACAGTTATTTATGCCCGATTGTAAGATCTGTCACTAGATATAGAGTTTTAACTTGGATAAAGTTACTCGTTAAAAGAAAAGAGAAAAAAAGAAATAATGTCTGAATGTTATTATATTTTTAATGGAAGATAGATTACGAAAAAAATGTTTATGATGTCTCATTTACAAGGTTTATATAATTTTTTTCAATTAATACTCTTGCTGTGGAGGTTTGGAATGAAATTAAACAAAAATTAAAATTCACCTCTGGCTGACAAATTTTTTATTTCATTTTGTATTCACTGGTTTATTTAGATAACGAATATTATATTTATATTTTATAATATTGTTCTATATTCAAAAATCATCCTTGCTTTTCCAAAAATTTATTTTAAGATATTCTGTAGGTCCGTCTATTTCTTCCATAACTCTTTGTCTTCCTTATCCAAAAATCCTCGTGTGATTTGAAGTCCAGTCAGCCGTGAGTGATAACTGGTTAGTACATAATTGAGGGTTTTGGAAAGAAGAATGTCAATAGAACCATAAGAAGGCTCGAATAAGTCTGGTATGGATATTTGAAGATCTTGGAGAAATAAGTGTGTGAAAGTCAAGTAACCAAAATTTTAATGTATGTCAGAATGCATACATCTATGGGGTTCCCACAAACTTATAGCGTAATCAAAATCATCCCCTCTTCTCCTTTTTTCTTTTATTTACATTTGGTTAATATTTGGTTCTAGAAGAAGGTAAAGTTGCAAGTATGTATTCTTAAAAGTTAGTAAAACTGGCAGAATATTAAAATTTTCAATATAAAAATCTAGGTTTAAACCTTTATCATGTTTATGAAACTTTGACTTACTTGGAATGTATACGTCTATGGTGTTCCCACAAATTTATAGCATAATAAAAATCATCCCCTTTGCTCCTTTGCTCTTTTATATACATTTGGTTAACATTTAGTTCTAAAAGAAGGTAAAGTTACAAGTATGCGACCTCAAGAGTTAGCAAAAGCGGAAGAACATCAAAACTTTCAAAGTAAAAATATGGGTTTGAGTCTCTGCCACACTTGTAAAACCTTAACTTATCTAATGTAGTGGTAGTGGATTTGGTCATTGTCCCTTAAGTTTACCTATCCAACAAATATGAATGAGGTCCCGGTTAACCAAAAAAAATGTGCAAGTATGCATTAGGTCTCTCTCTTTTATTTTTAATATGACTTTTGGTTATTACATTTATTTACTAATTTTTTAAGACAAAAATATTTTTTTTATTTAATATAACTATGTTGAAAAATATTTTAGAATAATTATATTCAATAATTTTTAAGATATTTAAGTAAAATATATGTTAGTATTCTTTTATTTTACTCAACCAAACATAATAATTATTTAAATTTATCAATTTTTATTAATTATAATAATAATTTATAGCCAGTATTTTATTTTTTATAATAAAGTGTTATCCGAACCAAATGCACTTTAAACCATTTCACATTAGATATCTCATGATCAAAGTTTAGTTTCCATCTTGCATCATATGAAAGTGTAATTGATTTTATTTTGAGTACTTCCACCTCCATTTACCGATAGTTGGTTACCTTTAGCATGTAGCTATTACCAAGTATTGGAAGTGTGCGCAAGCAACAGTGAGAATTCTTAAACTTTGTATATCAAAATCTGGTAAGAAAGCATGCAACCACGTATATTTCAACACATTTTGACTACTAAGATCCTGTCTGTTGTATGATTTGTTATAGTTGCTGAAATAAATGAAATCTGTGATGCCTGATCATTATTATTTTAAGCATACAGGAGAATGTCAAGTACATAGCATGGAGCCAAAAGTTGTTTGGAAATGGAAATCCTTAAAATAAGTTTTACCATAATGCTTGCTGATTAGTTGATATATGAGAACTGAGTAGATTGTGTTGTGATTGAGGCATGAGATTTCATGCTCAACATTCTTCTCTGATCTTGTATGTTTCTTCCGCTAATTTTCACCAGCAATGCAGGGAAAACTTTGTTTGCAAATTGCTGCGTTGTCAGACCACCTTAATGGGAGGGATACTTATGTGCGTCTTCTTCTACATCTTTTGTTTTCCTAAATTTTATTCTTCCTTCTTAGTTTTCAATCATTAATACCCTAATTTCAATCTATTTAATGTTTTGTGTAGGAACCCTCCTCAATTTACTTTGGAGGAATTCCTCACTTTGTTATAAGAAAATGTGGAACGTTGAAGCTTGAAGTTATATAGATATCATGCGCTTCCCTCCAATTCATGTAGAATCTACAGCATTAAGATGTTCAAGAAGGGCTGAAATTGTGTGCTGTACTCATTCCTCTGACATTTTGCTTCTTTTGCTTAGAATATCTAGAAAACAACTTGAATTGTAGGTCATATCACTTTGATCATTTCTTGTGTCATATCAATGTAGTAGTAGAGAGAAACTGCTGTTGGAAGGAAGGATCCAGCAAAATCATGTGATGGTGCTCAGCAAATAGATACATGAATTTATAGAAGTGGCAGTAGATGGTGGAGTGAGAGCGGTTGATTTGAGACTCAAACGTGCTTATACTACTCGAACTAGTCATGGATTTGCTGACAACCTTTATGTGACACTTTTAGACAAATCCCATATCGACAAATACGGAAAAAATGTTGGACCTGTTTGTGCATCCTACATCAGTTAAAGATAAGAAGATTTGATTGAGTAAATAGTCTGTTAGCTTCTAAAACTGTCAAAACGTATTTTTTGTTACAAAATTCAGAAATAAAACCATAATAGACTATTTGTCTAGAGTAGACAATATCTTGATAGTGAAGGGGGCTATTGAACCAAGGATTGAGCGATGATGGAGCAAATCTCAACGTTCTCGGCAAACCTCAGTGAGAATGCTAAATCTCGTAAAGGGGTCTATGTGACACCTTTAGATAAATTTCACATCAGTAAAATACAGGAAAAACATTGGGTTTATCTGTGTATTTTACATCAATTAGTGATGAGAAAATTTAACTAGTTAAATAGTCTGTGAGCTCTTCAAACTATCAAAACATGTTTTGGGTTACAAAATTTAGAAACAAAATCATGATGAATAGTGTGCCTAACTAGACTATTGAATCAAAGATGTTACACCTTAATTGATTTTGACCAGAGAGCAAATCAGTTCCACTTTTAATTTAAAATAAGAAATTACAGACATATATTGCTTCTAATTCCTTTGCCATTTCTATTTCCATCCCCTTTATTCTTCCCACGTTCCAGATCATCCAGTGAGAACCAAACTTCAACACAGAAATGGATCCAGATGCCAATGACCAAGAACCAACATCATTTCTCAGCACAAAACGTTTTCTCCTTTTAAAGTCACTTGTAAAGCTCAGGTAATTACACAGGTGAAATAACAGCTTCTGCAATACAATCATTCAATAGTAACCATTCTTTAACCTCCCATTGTTAAAAAGTTGTGAGAAAGAAATGGAACTATGCAAAGTCAAGCTGAGAAGAGAAAAATATGTTGGGCTCAAGCTTTAAATGGAATTTTTGGTTATGAATAATATTTACAAGATACCCAGAGAAACTTGGTATCTGCAGTAGCAAAGAGGTTACCAATATGACGAGAACTTTGTGGTAAATTTAATATTGGACAATTGGGGAAGGTCAATAACGGTTGAGACTTTACAGGCAAATCAAGGTTCAATCCAAGAAATTAAGTTACAACCAATATCCGCATCTTATTTATCTATCCTCTTTACAAAGCTTAGCTTAAACTAAGGGCATAGTAATGTCACCTTAAAGATAAAAGCAAGCATGGTATCTCAGAAGCTTTTACAATTTTGTTAGATCAATAACTAGGACACACTGCAATATCATACAAATATAATACATTTAACTTCCTTAATTTTAATTTCAGTAGCGACAGGATGATTGAAAGAAAATACAAGTCAAATTACATGACTGGAAAATTCTCGACCACATTGCTAAAATTGAGTTGCAAATGATCATGCATGATCAGCTTTGACATAAATTTTAAGGATGCAATTACAGGGACAATGCATCCATATCTGGCACAGCATTGATGTCATTCACAAGCTGGTTTCGTGTCAAAGCTGCTGAGGCAGATTGCAAAGGCTAGGAAGGCAGAGAGTGGGTAGTGATAATCCATGGTGAAGATATCTTTTCCAATTTTTCCAAATTGCAGAATTACCTTTTCCTGCTCTGCAGTTGGCTCATTGTGGGTTGGGTCAATAGCTGCCACAAGCTGGAAATTCTTAACAGAAGCAACTGTGACACGCCCTTTAAAATTTAGGCACCAGCATTGTAGCTGCTCATGCCATCTAGGAGCCTTATTTTTTAAAACCAGCGGCTCAGGAGAGCCCATTGTCAATCCTGGTGAAACTGACAAACCTGGGACCCCACTACATGTCACTGGTCCCTTTTCCTTGAAACCTGGGACGGAAGACAAGTGCTCCTCAAAAGACTGTGGGAACGATGATGGCGTTGGTGCAGCTCCTCCTTCCTCAATGGAAGAGAAAGGAATAGAGTTCATGATGCAATTCATTCTCCTTGGTCCTCTCGTGCGCAGAACATTGAACTCATAGGAGATGGTGCCTATTCTGTAGTTATATGCCGGTACTCTTGGAGAGACCTGCTTAGAATGAAACCTGCGACTCATACGATTAGTTGGCTGAATGGCCATACCACATGGAGGTTGGCCGTCATGTATGGTGAACTTAGTACCCAAAAAGTTAGACCTGTAGAAATTGTGGCAATAAGTTTTTTAATGCAAAGTGAAGAAAAGCTCAGAAACTTTAGTAACAAGTGTATTGAACAAACACTTGCCTCAGTTTACCAACATATGTACTACTGGGCCGAGAAAAATCATCAGCAACCAAAGATATCAGAAAGTCTGTGCATGTTGCTCTTCTAAGCTTTCTGGCTGCTAACAACAACTTATCGCTGCCATCCTCAGCTGTCAATTCAACACCATCACCAATGCACACCTCTTACCAGCTAATGTAAATCCCATCTCAAAAATGTATAAATTTGAGCTACTAAATGAGCCAAACTTTCAGAGGTTTGAAAAAAAGGATAACTTTATCCTAGCTCTATGTAATCCTTGATAATGTTGTAAATTTATGTAAAGGTAATGTCATATTAAGTTTCTGGACAGTGAAATACAGAAAAAAAAACTATATTTCAATAGAAAGGTTCTTGAAATCAATTCAATACAGGAACAGGGCTAAAACAGGAGTGGTGGATAATCACTCATACACTCGACAACAAAATCTAAAAGAGTACAAATGCAAGGATATGAATTCGAAGACAGAAAATCTTAATCAGTAAAGTAATATATACAGGCATACAAATCTATATTCCACACAAATGAAAATTAAGAGGATAAGAGAACTTACAAGGCATCAGACCGAAGAACAAAAGATATGTAGCAGTTGCTCTATCCCTTCTAATAAAGCATTGTATGGGAAAGTCACGGGAACCGGGCTGTTTATAAGCATAAAGACAAGCAGTAAAACCTAGTCAAATAAACTGGGAACATGGATAAGTAAAGACACATTAATAATGAGAGAAACATAAGAAGTACCTGCTTAAGTGAGATTGGAAATGTAAGCCTTCCACACTGCTCAGGGGTTCTAACAATTTCCTTGGTAACTTCCCTCCATGACCTACAAACTGAAGCACAAAAAACAACCACCGCACGAGCTGGCCACGAGGTCTCACTCTCCTCTACCCTCCTGACAATGTTTAAAAGCAATTCAGGTGGTAGATTTGCCCACTTACTCTGTTGATCTGAGTCAGATGGGAGCAGAGCTTGATCGGGAGCTATATGATTTTTTTTACGGCTGAGCTGATGCTTGGCTTCCACTCCTCTCCTTGGTATACTGCCAATCCCATCTTTCATCTCCTTAAGCTCACGAACAATGCTTTTAAACGACATCTTTACACCAACATACCAAATCCCTTTAACACACAAGCTGCATACACATATAAAGAACATATGAACACAGAAATTAACATGATTTTTTCGGGTAAGGGGCATTTGTAGATATATTCAAGATATCAAATAGAAACTATGATCTACCATTTTAATAATGAGAAAGCCACGCAAAAACGTACAACTTCAATTCATTCTATACCTAAAATGATATCTTGAACATTTAAGAACACCTCAAAAGAAATTCTTGAAAATACCATCAAATTTCCAAGAAAAAAAAACACATCAAAAGGAACATTGAATGATTCATTTATCAAACACAAAAGCCAAAAAATAATACACAATGTATAAAAGAAATGAAACCGACCTGAAACGCCTGCAATGAAACGGAAGACGATGCAAGCGAACAGATGGAAATGGAAGAAACTAAGAACATGCCTTGTTTGTTATCATATTCCCAACATGCCCTTCTCGTTCCTCTCTGTACCGCCACCGTCACCACCACCACCACCACCACCTCCTCCTTAACCCACACACCCTCCACCTATCAGCTCTCTCCCTCTCCCTTAAAACGGATCCAAACCCACTTTACGCTTTTTTATCCTTAAAATTATCTAACATATTCCATTATTCTAATAGTATTGATCCGTCGAAAAAGTTGTAATGTAATCAAAATACTATGGATTTTAACTCACACTAAGCCTGCTTTGCTCGTACTGTATATACGCGTGGCAATTTTTTATAAAAATTTTATCTTGATTTCTGTTCATGTAAGACTGACATTTTTTGTAATTTACTGCTGCAATGACAGTGATGTTGCCCACTTGTATTTATGATTTTGACCAAATCTTGTTTGTATTAAAATAGTTTTTTTTCACATTTATGTTTATTCACAACGTTTAAAGACCTAAAAATGTTTTTATGTAGCAAGTGTCAGATTAGATTAGTGCCAACCAAAGAATGTCAAACAATGACTAAATTCAGTGGATGAGAGCATAGACCAGATAAGATTTTTAACCTAGTTTGGTGGGTGAATCGATAACTTATGTTTACAGTTATGTTATTAAATTTATGTTCATAGTTATATTATTAAATATACTTAGTAAGAATAAAAGCAAATTTATAGTGAGAATACTAAAAACCATAATAGCTTATTTGTCGAAGAGAAGTTTGGGGTACATGTGCAAAAAATATGTAAATCGTGATATCACGATTTTTTATGGTTATGAGATGAATGTGTGCTTCGATATGGTAGGAGAATAATTGCTTTTCAATTATAACTATAGAATTCATTGAAGTGATGTCATGATAATAAGAAAATGCTATTTTTTATGTATGAGTTTGCAAAACTTATGATAATTGTCAACTTTTGTTCTCCTTGCTAATTCTGGATGGAATGTTTCTTAGTTGCACCTTGAATTTGCTGATTGAACAACTTGTCACTATCTGATAACTAGTTGGTTCTTGTGGGTCAAATCCATGAATTCAACAAATGAAAAGTTTTGATAACATAATTATCCCCCAGCCTCTTGGATTTAGAGTGCAAGTGAGGCTTCAAAAACTCTTAACTAGTCTACACAAATGCACAACATATAGAGAGCCATGATTGTTGCTTGTGGTATGTCACAAATATAATGTCTCCATTTGAGCATTTAACATGCCACATGTGCAATTCGTATATTTGTCAAGTTAATTCAGATATCTTAAATGTGTCATCAATTACATTTTTTATAAGTTGTTGGATTGAAGACACATATGTTAAACTTTCTCAAACAACAAGGATTGTTTCCTACTCTATCCTAAAATCTAAAAAAAAAAAAAAAAAACTCATGGCCCATTCGTAGATCATCTTTTGCCTTCGATGTCTTTTGGTCTCTCTAAGAAACCCTAACCTATTTGCAGGGGCCTTTCAACAATCAAGATATCATAATTATTGTTTGGTGTCATTAAGCATCAATCTTAAGATATGTCTTTTTTATTTTACAGTTAGTGGTAGAGATGCACCTATCAGTTGATTGAATAACTTGTCATTGGTTGACAACTTATCACTCATTGAATCTTGAATTTGTGAGTTTGATCACATAATACCAAATATTTTTCATCCTATATTGAATAAATATAAGAAGGATAATTCTGAAAATTTAAATCATATAAATAACATGTGTGTGTGTGTGTGAAGATGACTGTCATTAATTAATGAATTACTAGTAAGTAAATATGTTATAATATTTGGATCAAATTAGGGATAACAACAAGGAGGATTAGTAAGGGTATCTCAATCCCTGTCTCTATCCCTCTTATGAAGGTGACAAAGATTTATTGTCCCTTCCCTGCAAAGAAAGATCTTTTCCTATCCCTCATTGTACCCATGGGGAAAGATCTCATCCCCATACCCTTTAAACATAACATAAATATATTAAAGGGAGAAGGATTATTTCCCATCTAACTTTTGATGCGTTTTCAAAATGTCACACACGACAGATGAAAATCCACTTTTCCTACCCATGAGCTGTTAATATGAATGATATCCGTTTGCATAAGGATAAAATATCCATTTTACCCTTGTTAGATGAAATGACAAAAATACCCCTCAATTTAATCTCTCAAAATTGATGTGAGGGTTTTACCTTCACCCCCTTTAGGTTTTAGAAACTAACATTTTCACCTTACCTAAAGTTTTTAAACTTTAAAAACTAACATTTTCACCCCTAAACCTAGGGTTTCCATATTTTTCAAAATACAACCGCCCCCCATAACTTTCAAAACTAGCATTTCACCCCCATTCTTCAACTTCATCTCCCGACATCATCTCCGACGTTGTCACCGGCCTCCTCCTTCTCTTGGTGCAACGGCGGTGGTTCGACGAAGAGATCTTCATCTCCTCGTCGCACGGTGCGACAAAGAGACAGAGATCTCTTCGTCGCACGATGGGACGAAGAGACCTCTCTTCGTCACTTGTCGTCTAGATCTGGGAGATCGGTTTCAAACTTCTCTCGTCGTCCAGATCTGGGAGATCGCTCTACGAAGGTCTCTCTTCTTCTCTCTTCATCGCTCATCGCGTCTGGACGACGTGACAATGAAGGACGACGAAGCATCGTCCTTTGTCTATTCTTCCAGATCTAGACGACGCTTCATCGTCCAGATCTGGGCGACGAAGAGTTATCCTTCGTCGTCCTTTGTAGTCGGAGATGAGAGTTCGATCGAATGCGTCGGTCCTCGGTGGTGGCCAGAGAAGGAAGCAAACCCCATGGGTGAAATCTAAACTTTTCAAACTTTGAGGATGGGTTAGTTATTAGTTTTTAAAACCTGGAGGGGGGAAACAGTAAAATTTTAAAGTTTTAAGGTTTTAAATAGCAAATGACGATTTTGCCCCTGTCCCTAACTGAAAAATTAGACGACAGTTTGTTCATGGGTGAGAAAAGTGGATTTTCATCTGCCGTGGGTGGCATTTTGAAAACGCATCAAAAGTTAGGTGGGAAATAGTCTTTCTCCCTATATTAAAGAACAAAACTAAATAAAATTGAAATCAACTTACTATTTCAAATATTATAAGTATTATTTATTAACTATTTTAATATGTACAATAAAAATATAAATAAATTTAAAAAATATAAATAATCTAAAATTATAAATATACATTAGTATTTTAAATAAATATATTAATATAAGTGAACAAAGATAAAGACAGAATAAAAAGAGAACATATGTATTCTCGCTCTTGATTGCAGAAATTTTTTCATCCCTATTCTCATTAGATCAGATAATCTCTTTTTCATTAAGGTTAAAATCCCTAAATTTAGTCTAAAATTATCATCTCTAATTAGAATATCGTATTTAAACTGCACAAATTAATTAAGTACATTAGAATTTACTAAGTAATGTATTGGTATACACATTAAATATGTTTTAGTATAACAAAGCAATAGAAAGTTAGGTGAGGGTGAGAGAGCAGGCGAAGATCCAGGCGCTAGGATAAAAGGGAGCCACGTTATGAAATAGAGAGTAGCGGGTGGAGGATTCCGATGTGGGAGTGGGAAACAAGAGCCAACAGCCACAGCTGGACGTGGCCCATATCCACATGAATTAAACTATTTGTTAAGTGGACTAAACTAGCACACTTTGCAACATTCTCTTCATACAAGCTTCTCCGATCTAGATACCTGCAAATCCCACCTTGGATATTATATATATCTATTTTAAATATATAAATAAATATTATTTTATCATATAATAATATATATTTATTTATATATTTAAAATAAATATAAATAAATTTATTGGTATATAAATAAAAGTTGATAAGATGTATGTTGGGTTGATAGTAATGATGGCATATTCTTTCACAATAAAAATTGTGTGAAAAAAGCAAAGAATAATTTATGATTAGATGGGAAAATATGAGTATAATGGAATCAATCAGATGGTGTGCACGTTGAAGTCAAGCGAAGGGATCAAAAGTCATAATTCTCCCAACTACCTTCCCTTATTGTGGAATCCATGTCTTCCTTCAAAGATTTTCTTGTCCCCTTAATTTTTGTTTTGGATTTGGTAATTAGGTGACTCATTCTTCTCCCTCCTCTCTGAAAGTTTTGGATTGTCATTAATTTGATATTTTCTGCTTTTGCCTCTTGACAATTAATATTCATCTTAGAATAAATGCTCCATCACCAGGCACCAGATTTTCTCATTTGTAAATTACCTAATTGTGACAAGAGATGATAGCACTAAAAAAATATTGATATTAACAAGATAAATTGATATAAGTATTATTTTTATAATTTTAACAATTAATTATATATATTTTCATTAAAATTAAATAAATTTATTACTTTAATAAGAAAAAATGGTTGTTTTTGCCGTTAAAAAGTTTTAATAACAAAAAAATTTTTATTATCATCTGTCGTTATATTTTCTAGTTAAAAATATTAAAGTATTACCGTCATTAATACTTTTAATACTTTGATAATTTTTTAATACTTAAAGTAGAAATAGCAAACAAATTTCTTTTTATATTACATGTTATATCATTAATTAAACTATAAATAATAAAAAATAAAATACTAGAGTAATATTTTAATCTTATTATCCAAACACAACCTTAGAATAATATGCTAATGGAGACTTAGTGCCACGTGTAAGTCCTACCATTCTGACACTCTTCTATTAGCTAGTCTTGCATATGGTAAAAGGCCAAAGGACTAGTTCCCACCCAAAGTATCATTTAATCTCAAGTTCTCATCTTTTAATTTTGAAAATCTCATTTACTTGTCTATAGATAGTTAAAATTAACAGAACTCTAATCCCTTAAAATTTTATCTTATCCTTTCCCCTAAACCCTAAAAACTAATAATTTCTTATAGGTCAAGTTTTAAAAATTGACATTTCCCCCCCTAGGGTTTAGTTTTCAATCCTCGATACCAAATCTGGTGCCATTGCCAACAACAAAGATTTTCTGATGCATCACCATGCTCCGATGGTCTCTCTTGCCTCTTCTGAAACACTAATCAATGCAGATTTAGTCTAGAAAGATGAAGAGCTTCGTCAGGAGACAAAACTCTTTGTCTTCCCAAACGAAGATGAAGATCTCGTCTTCATCTGGAAAGACAGTCATATTCCTAGAAGAAGACGTTTGGAAAGACGATCATCTTCTCAAACAAAGACGAGATCTTTATCTTCGTATAGGAAGATGAAGACTTCATCTCTTGATGACGCTTTTGGTCTTTCTAGACCAGATCTGCGTCAGTCGATGTTCTAGAGGATGAGAGAGAGACCGTTAGAGCGTGGTGATGCATCAAGGAATCTTCGTCATCGGTGATGGCGCCAGGTATTGAAAACTAAACCCTTGGGGGGGGGGGGGGGAGAGAACATCATTTTTTAAAACTTGACCTATGGAGCAAACTTTTAATTTTTAGGGTTTTCGGGGGGGGGGGGGGGAAGGAGATTAAATTTCAATTTATTTTTAATATTATAAATGAAATGATAATTTTGTCTTTGAAACTAATAGATCTAACCCCCTATGATAAAGAACCCACTAGGCGACCTGCCCTAGGAATCCTTAAATCAATCCATTATGCACATCTCAAAAAAACTAGAAAACAAGTTAGATCAATCAGATTAGAACCTTAAGGAAACTAAGTCCTTAAAACCCCAATCTTAAGATACTACAAAGGTTGATCACTCCTTTGATAAGTCAAGATAATGTATTCTTCCAAGAACATAAGGGAACAAAGCAAAGTTTGCTAAAAATACCTTAAAATTATTAATAATTTGTTTGTTTTCGTTTTTCATAGTTGTAACCTTTATATAGGCATGTAATCATCATAATCCTAGACATAAAAGTCAAAGTAAAAAAAACCTTAGCTAATATATTAAGACATGGGCTAACCTACAAGCCCAAATAAATCCAAGAAGTTAAGTCTTTTATATGTATATTTAGCCTTAACTTAAATTCTAATAATCCAAAATACCTAATCATTTTATTTAAGCCTTTCTTTAGCTTGAGCTATGCGGCCCGGAATTATATCATGGACTCCAAGTTTTATTCTTCAAGTTCTAAGCCTTGTCCATTGTCTTGCACATAAAGATCGGTGATTATCCTCGGTGTAGCATTGAAAACTTCTAGAACAGCCTATTTGTCATGCATCTTCATGATTAAGCCTTGTAAAACCTCTTTCATCTTCTTTGTCCTTGCTCTAGTCATTGGACCACCAATTCCTTGTAAAGGATCTTGGGAATACTTGCTTTGTTGCACTTGATCAGCACCTTGGTCTCCATCACCCTATAGGTGGAAACTTGAGATTAGATGATATTTGGGTGAGAATAAATCCTTTGGCCATGGTAAAATGCCTGAGGAAGTGTGAGACAAATTGTTTGATAATCACTAGTATGTGCTCGGTTTATTATATATTTTAGCTTCTGATAATTGATTTAAAATCCTGGGATAATCGTGCAATTGACAGCATGGATTTGCCATTGTTGATTGTGAAAATGATGAAGGAAATCCTGTTATAACTCTGAGTTAAAGGATGGCCCTTACAATTGTACCATGTGGGATTTCAGTTTCCAACCGTTGTATCTCTATGTTTTCTTATTGGTTAAAACTCATAGTCTGTGTAATTGTTTTCAGGCCTTTCTGAATACCAAGAGTATTTCCAATTAGCTGACTATTAAAAATACAGGCAATATGCCATTTTCATTTAGTATTGCTTTCCATACATACTGAAGTGTAAGTTAAATTGTGCTTAGACCTTTTTCATCTACAAAGCCCGTGAAAGCTTACATTCACGTAGGTCTACTGTAATTCTTACATCAAGATCCAACTCTTGGCATTAACATAATGTTTGTATTGGGGGCATTCACATTGATGCTCCTAATGAAGTACAGCTTGATAGTGGCTTGGGTGACACAATATCTATCCACAATACCAAGTACATGATTTGGAACCTCTTTCTAGTATTTGATCTGGCAAGGACTCCCCAAATTCAGCTGCTTTACATTTCTGTTCCCTAACCTTGTATCTGCAAATGGAAGCATGCTAAAATATTTTGTTTGTTGGAATTGCTAAAGGTATTAAATGTCAATTTTCTTCCTCAGGCGACTAGCTGAATTTAAAGGAAGCTGGGCTTCCCTTTATCAGTTCAGTTTAAAATGATTCTAGATGGTCTCTTTAGCTTTAAAATTTAGTGAAGGCATCAAATGCTAAATGAACAGTTTTTGAGGTTTTTCATGATGTTAAGGGCCTGAGCAACTGTTTATAGAAATTCTTTTCACTGTTAATTTTTCAAAAAGTTGCTTATTTTATGTTCTGTTGCTACTCCAGATTGGAATTGTCCAGCTAGAATCTGGACAATCTTGGTCAGCTAAGAGGCGTCCCCACCCTTATACATATTGTCAAAGCACATAAAAGATGTCGGACATATGTCGTAAACTCTTTAAACTGTCAAGACATATTTTAGCTTACAAAACCAAAATGTCAAGACAAGCTTTGGCTTGCGAAACCAAAATTATGATAGACTATGTGTTTAAAATAAACAATATCTTGACAGTAAACCAAAGTAGACAATATTTTGACAATAAACTGAAGTAAATAATATCTTAATAATAAGTCAAGCTATTAAACTAGTGATATTTCTCAAAAACCCATAGTTTTTTAACGATTTGAATTGTTTCCCCTAGTTGAGTTTTGATCAGACCAAATGCAATTACAAATTTCTTAATATGCATTTGGATTGCTGTATCTTTCTCCTTGTCCTCAAGATCTAACAGCAAACTTCTTGTTGATGGCTTATAACCTTCATGTTTCAATCTCTCCGCTATTTGGTCCCAGGTGTGGTTAATCTCACCAATATGTGGATGGGACCTATCCCCGTAAAATATTCTTGGGAATTACCACTTAGACTGATTGAACTGCAGCTGGAAGTTTGGTGATTCCCAGGTTGATCATCTGATGATTTTGTTTACCCAAGTGGACATTTTTGCGGATCCAAGAGGCCTTGAGTAGGGGTTCAAATAACATAATCAATAAAATTATGTGTATAAATA